>NC_088413.1:19124119-19310278 GCF_034236695.1 Oncorhynchus nerka | reverse complement strand
TAATGTATATTATATTCTATGATGAATATATTTTATAGGATGCTACAAAACCACGAGGTCAGGGTGTGATTTGGGGTGGGCATTCTATGTTATCTGTTTCTTTGTTTTTGGTTCCCAATCAGAGGCAGCTGTCTATCGTTGTCTCTGATTGGGAATCATACCAAACAGCCTTTTTCCCACCTGTGTTTTGTGGGTAGTTATTTTCTGTTTAGTCGCTGTTACCTGATAGAACTGTTTGCTTTTGTTTTGTTACTTTATTCAGTGTTTTTTGTTAATAAAAGTGATCAACACTTTTCACGCTGTGCTTTGGTCCACTCCTTCCAGTGGCAGGCGGAGTGATGATCACACAAAAATCATAACAAAAACAGCTAAATATTTGTTCAACCCCCAAGGTGTCAATCTTATTGTAGGATACAATAACAGTATAACATATTTATTGTGCTTTATTAAGTTTCTATGAACAGGGACAATGTAACACAAAACATGTCTCAGAAGTGAGAAGTGATACATGGCAACAGATTTAGCTAACATCTCATTTACATCTGCAGTACAGTGAGGTTCTATCCAGCAAAATACATTATATTGGCCAATGTTCCATTGTATACCTTTTATCTCCATCTCCCTATGCCCTGTACTAGTTAGACTATATCTCCATCTCCCTATGCCCTGTACTAGTTAGACTATATCTCCATCTCCCTATGCCCTGTACTAGTTAGACTATATCTCCATCTCCCTATGCCCTGTACTAGTTAGACTATATCTCCATCTACCTATGCCCTGTACTAGTTAGACTATATCTCCATCTCCCTATGCCCTGTACTAGTTAGACTATATCTCCATCTCCCTATGCCCTGTACTAGTTAGACTATATCTCCATCTCCCTATGCCCTGTACTAGTTAGACTATATCTCCATCTCCCTATGCCCTGTACTAGTTAGACTATATCTCCATCTCCCTATGCCCTGTACTAGTTAGACTATATCTCCATCTCACTATGCCCTGTACTAGTTAGACTATATCTCCATCTCCCTATGCCCTGTACTAGTTAGACTATATCTCCATCTCACTATGCCCTGTACTAGTTAGACTATATCTCCTTCTCCCTATGCCCTGTACTAGTTAGACTATATCTCCATCTCCCTATGCCCTGTACTAGTTAGACTATATCTCCATCTCCCTATGCCCTGTACTAGTTAGACTATATCTCCATCTCCCTATGCCCTGTACTAGTTAGACTATATCTCCATCTCCCTTTGTCTTGTACTAGTTAGACTATATCTCCATCTCCCTATGTCTTGTACTCGTTAGACTATACCACAGAAAATAAGCAGTTAAAGAGAGAGTTCTTCGCTTTTTTATTTCGGGATTGGCAATGAAAACAAAAAAACAGGAAGGTATTTTCAGTGGACCTTTATTTTATAGTGCCATGAAATAATTATGAAATTAATAGTAATGGATAAATAGTAAATCTCCATCCATCATGCTTCTGAGGCAGCAATGGGAGCTGTGACTGCAACTGTAAATTAATATTACAGTAGCATATAGCTTTTTATCCTGACAAGCAAAAATAAACTTTTCACCTTTACTCAGGGAAGGCAAGGCCAACTTTCACTCTCGGATTCTCTATCAGTTCTTCAATAATTCCCTCTCAGTTTTTAAAACTGTAGTTTAGCTGTTGTCGAGTTCCCTCTAGTGGCCATGATATTGACAGTCCCCTAGCATTTGTTCTGTGATGTAGAGAGGAGATTCAGCAGCTCTTGGAGGACAATGGAAGTAAAAAGCTTCTTTGTTGTTCAAAGTAAAACCAACGGTACATATTTTGTATTATTGTGTCTGTGAGCTGTACTGCCTGATTAAAATATATTTAGAGGTGAGTTAGTCTTGTGGACACCAGTAAACACAATCTAATAGACAATTAAATATTTACAAGTCACATGGTCACAAGCCACATGGTTAAAAAGTAAGTCACACATAATTATGTATAGAAAGCAGAAAGTGTGTGTGTGTGTGTGTGTGTGTGCGTGTGCGTGTGCGTGTGCGTGTGCGTGTGCGTGTGCGTGTGTGTGTGTGTGTGTGTGTGTGTGTGTGTGTGTGTGTGTGTGTGTGTGAAGCTGAATGGGAAATAAGAAGCTGGCTATTAATTTGTCACCTGAGATCTGGTAATGGCAGCTGTTGAACATTTTATTTGATCATTGCAGTGTGTCACTGGTTTGTTCACTCACTTTCTACACTCTTTCTACACATAGTAGTCAGCCTCCGTCCAGAATGTCTGGGTTTATCACCACTTTAGTGCACCACTATGGCGCCGCTGGTAGAGGGCGGCTTGAGAACGTTTATGACAATGACATGATGCGACCGAGTGGCAACCTGTGAATACCACTTTATTCTCTTAACCACCCTGAATTTTGAACAAAATAAAGCAACTCCATACAAACCTCACTACTCCCATCACCCCCACCCAAAATACCACCCACTCCCCATTCCCGTCCAACCTCTCCCTTTCTACATCATACATTTCACAAGATAACATGTTCAACCGTTTCCTCTACTATACAGCCATTACACATTCCAGTACCATGTTGCCCTATCAATGTCAGAGGAATTCAACACCATATGCCCTGATCTCCGCCTACACAACATAACATCCTAATTGTGTTCCCATTACATGACACTAATCTCCAGTACGATAAAAATAAAAATGTCTGCCAACAATCTAACCCGTGTCTCTGAATCAATGTTTTAATGTCCCCTCTACACAGCTGCACCTGTATATCTAACATATCATTTCACTGTTTTTTCTTCTTCTATTGTATCTGCTATATAATTCCATTAACTCCTGTATGAGACGGAATACAACAGAAGCGAATTTCAATACCATTTCTTTGTAACAACAGCCTCATTTTTTTCTAACCACACATCCTTATGTTCTGACTTTCCAGATCTTAACTGATGCAGTCCCAACATATTATTATTATTTTTAGTTACACTTCCTCTATTCATTACAATCCAAAGATTATCACAACCATTTCTGATGAATATTCAGATCAAATCGTTTGTTAGTCTTTTGCATAGATTAACATGGAAATCACGAATAAATATACCTGCTCCTGTCTTCTGTGAGAGAGAAAACAATCGTATTTTCCTGATTTGTTTAATATTAATAGTTAACAATTAATATGCTTAACAATAGTAAAGACATGGTGTGCTTCTGAGAAAGGATGGTTCATCTCTTCATAGTTCACTCCCCGCAGCTGGTCTAGACATGGGATAGAGATGAACTTGAGGAACAGATAGACTTGTATTGTTTCAAGAAGATAATGCAGGAACAATAGTGGATCAATATATTAGCTATCTTCTTCTCACCACTGTTTATTTTCTTCCTTCAGGCTAAAATCAACATGTGGTCTTGTATAAAACCATGGTGGCACATTTCCTATTTCCACAGATGGCCCTATAACAAGATCCCGGAGTCCATATTCATCAATCCTTTCCCAATCTCTGGGCCAAAACCCCTCTTTTGATATCGTTCACTCTGCCCTCTGAACTCTCCTCCATGCCGACCCCCAGTCAGAGTACAGTTGAGCCAAATCGAGCAAAAGAACAAAGATACAACTTTGCTACAAACCAGACCTGTCCCACTCACACTGTCTCGTCTACACAGCCTCGTCTACACAGCCTCGTCTACACAGCCTCATCTACACAGCCTCGTCTACACAGCCTCATCTACTGTTAGAGGAAATTGTAGTTAAGATGATTAATTATGTATACATTATTGATTAGAACCATTTATTCTAATACTATTATGTTATGGTATGAAAAGTAAAAGTTATTGGTTAAGCTGTTACTGAAAATGTAAGCAGAATGAATTAATTGTCTGTGTCTTGGGAAGTCAAAAGGGGAGTGATGCTATATGGCTTTTCAGACAGATAAGAAATGTCTGGGAAAGGTTCCATTCCTAAAACAATGGGTTCTTGTGAGAATCGGAGAGAGGGTGGGAAACTGATGATGTCATGTTCAGTTTATAACCTGTGGAAATGTGTGTAAGCATTTAGTACTCTCTGGAATTAAACGCTCTTACCTGGCTTTTAAGACTGGTCTCGATCTACTTCATGCATAATTAATGAACTTACACCTCATTAATGAATTAGAAACGAGTGCGAAATTGGTTTTGGCAATTAAAACATAAAGGAATTTAGAATTCCTCTATCAATTTGGTCATTCGAGGAGCCGGATCTAAATATCTTTACCTGTTATCTGAAGGTAATATGCTGAAAATCGTGCACGGACGAGTTTTTGACTCGTTTTACTAAAGACCTGACCTCTGAATTGAGGTTAAAATTGAAACAGGCCTGCGTATTATCACAGAGGACAGAGAGGGTGACTAGATTCAAACGAACAATGCTTATCCCAGTCGGCAGCAGGAAAGTAGCCTTTATTCTTGAATTTGGGAGGGATTATTTAGGATATTTATTGATTAAAATGTTATGAAGGAGTTGAATTTGATCAATAATAGGTGCTTGAATATTCCGAACAAATAAAATGGGTTTCTACCGGGGGTATTAACCAGGATATCGATAAAAAGGAAGCAGGTCCGAAATTGAGCTGAGGTAAGGTGCACTACCATCAAATAAACTAGAGTTTAATAAAGCCTGGTTTTGCAAGCCAAGGATTATTAAGGAGTGATATAGTACGCATTGGAGAATTAGGACGCTTGTTCCGTACAAATAGGATGGCCAATAATTCAATAAACATACCTAAATAAAGTTTTTACCTAATAGTCTATCTGTATATGGGAAGCGGACTGTGGAAAGTAGCAGATAGATATGTTAAAACAGGTGAGGATAAATTAGGCTTGGTGAGAAGGCAGGGTAATTCTAGGCGAACAGAATAAATGAACCTGTACAATGCTGAAAGAAATTAATATCAAATGATAAGTGATTAGTCTAGATTAGTGAGATTCGAGACATTAACGATTGAAAGTCCCAAAAGGAATATCCTGTGGGTGAAATGTAATGTCAGATCAAAAGTCTTCTATAGACGTGGTTCACAGGAGAGGTCAACTTAGTCTAGAGTAGTGAGATTTGAGACATTTTACGTTGAAAGTCCCAAAAGGAATATCCTATGGGTGAAATGTTATGTCCGATCAAAAGTCTTCTATGGATGCAGTTCACAGGATGGAAAATACATACTGATTATTTTTAAAGGAACACACACATAGGCAGACAGGATAGTAACTAGAAGTAACTAAGTAACGGTAAATTACAAATTTATAGAACTGCACGCACATAGAATTTAAAATTATATAGAAAGGCATAGATAAGTGTTTAAAGACATTGCTACTAGTAACGGTAAGGATTAAGAATGGGGAGAAATGCCTCGAAAGAAGCCCCAGAACTAACGGGAGACGAGCGTTACATGGCACAGAAAGACAAGAGAAACATCGATTTCTGTCTAAGATGGAAAAAGAAATACGATTTTGATGGCCGTCTAAATGTAGAAAAGCTGGAATCCCTTATAAAACAGATACATAACGAATGTGGTAATAATGTGAAAAAGCAGAATAAACAGGGGTTATACACAGCCAGAGTTTGGCTTTCGGAAGCAAAAAAGAGAGAGACGCGCAGAAAACGAGAATTCTAACTGAGGGAAAACTTTGGGTGTTAAATTGGGGCTATTTTCTGTTGTCTAGATGTCGGAGTAACAAATACAGATAACTGTAAAAATGGGTATATTTGCGGAGAGTCTCAGTCCATTTCATAGAGCGGGTAGTATAGTGGTGAGCGCAGCAGTCTCACCAACGGTAATCCACGGTTCCGAGGCGTTTAACTACAATTTATTTTAGATCGTAATTCACCTATTTGTATGTTTTGCTTGAAAAATACAGTCGCCAGTGTTTGCAAAAGATATAACTGAACGGATATTATGTGTTCTAGATAGAATTGATAAAAGAAGTCATTAAAAATAATGGCGAGACAATTTCGATGTAAAACGCTATTTCGCCCAAAATGATCTGGTGTGGAATAATTTATTGAGATGGGAGTCGTAATTAAATAGATGTATCATAGAAGAGAGAGAGTTACCTAAAGTTAAATGGAGGGGATAACGGAGAGATACGATACAATTCCAGCCTGCCCTGACGTTATGGCTATTTATGAATCAATTGACATGAGAAGTTTAGCACAAAAACAGGGTACGTTAAATGTTAGGGTATAGTAAATTGAGAAGTTTGGTTGGGTTTACTCTGAGGATTAGAATTTAAAACTGAACTCAATCTGAATAGGGAATATATATTTTACAAAGGCGGGCAGTTTTGTGTCTATAGCCAGCAATGGAATTACTAGACACTCAATGGGGCTATATAGTGCAACGCTTTGGACTATAAATTAGGTGAGAATAGTTTAATCGTAAGAAGTTGTGATTGTTTTTCTGATTATTGATTTTTGGTTAAGGTAACGCCAGTAAATTTCAACAAAAAGTAACGTATTCTAAAAACGATCTGCTTTCCGTCCTCATTGCGGGGAACAAATAAAATGCCTTATCTTAAAGGGACAGTGCACGGTAATCACAGTGGGGAAAAAAAAAAAATATATATATATATATATATATATATATTGTGGGACGACAATTCGAAGATAGAAAAATAAGTTACATGATACCTCAATGGATTTAAAACAAACGATGTGAGGGGATTATCATAATTATTAGGTTTTGTTTTTGTAGTAAACGTTTGGGTTAAGGGGATTTCCACGTTCCCAGAGACAAGGCATTTTTAAGGCGTGCACTCACTAATGCTGGTCTGAGTTTGTAATTACACAAGTGAATAACGTATTGGGAATAGAGTTGTAATTAAAATACTAAGTCAAAGACGAGACAGGTATTTAGAGCAAAATGGATTCTAAATGATAACAAAGAGACAATTATAATTTATGCCCATCGAAAAGCTTTTATAAAATTAGCGAATTTAGAGATGTTGGGTGGGGTGGTAAATTATAATTCAGGATTTGAACAGATGTGATAAATTAGGTTTGGTTAATCGAACAAGAATTATTTACAATTCATTTGAAGTCGCTACGAATTGGCAGGTTGAGCGCTTGATGATGACGTCACGTTGATTAAACTGGAACAGTGTGTTCTGGCGGTTTTAGATAGAACTCTTTGTTCAAATCAAATCAAATCAAATCAAATTTTTATTTGTCACATACACATGGTTAGCAGATGTTAATGCGAGTGTAGCGAAATGCTTGTGCTTCTAGTTCCGACAATGCAGTGATAACCAACAAGTAATCTAACTAACAATTCCAAAACTACTGTCTTATACACAGTGTAAGGGGATAAGGAATATGTACATAAGGATATATGAATGAGTGATGGTACAGAGCAGCATACAGTAGATGGTATCGAGTACAGTATATACATATGAGATGAGTGTGTAGACAAAGTAAACAAAGTGGCATAGTTAAAGTGGCTAGTGATACATGTATTACATAAGGATGCAGTCGATGATGTAGGGTACAGTATATACATATGCATATGAGATTAATAATGTAGGGTAAGTAACATTATATAAGGTAGCATTGTTTAAAGTGGCTAGTGATATATTTACATCATTTCCCATCAATTCCCATTATTAAAGTGGCTGGAGTTGGGTCAGTGTCAATGACAGTGTGTTGGCAGCAGCCACTCAATGTTAGTGGTGGTTGTTTAACAGTCTGATGGCCTTGAGATAGAAGCTGTTTTTCAGTCTCTTGGTCCCAGCTTTGATGCACCTGTACTGACCTCGCCTTCTGGATGATAGCGGGGTGAACAGGCAGTGGTTCGGGTGGTTGATGTCCTTGATGATCTTTATGGCCTTCCTGTAACATCGGGTGGTGTAGGTGTTCCGGAACGGATGAGAGTTACCCAAAAGTAAGTAGATTAAAGGAGCCATGCGAATGCATATTTATTAAATATCGGGGATTAAATTACGGATTCCTTACACTGTGAAATGTACGACATTTGCGGCAGAGAGAAAAAGTAATGCATTGGATAATAATGTTATCGGGTTAATTGTATCTAAAGGTAGCATGGTCATTTAAGTAAACATATCCGTAGACGATGTTTAAAACTTATGATTAATGATTTGAGTCAAAGGGGAATTATCATTAGGTTTTAGTTATAGTTCACTTATTGAGTTTCTGATTCGAGGTAGCATTAGTGAATGATAGTTAGGGGTGTGGTGTCTCACTTTTAGAGGCCTCCTGGGATTATAACTTTGGGGAGAGTGGGGGAGAGAGCAGCTTTAAACGACCAAATTGAAAAAGGTCTGCAAATTATACACATGAAACAACTGTTAGAACTGTTTGTTTAGTGTAAGGGTATTTTAAAGAGGCAGGCTCACATATGGAACCTTATGAGATGCTATTTTATGGGTTTTAATTACACAGGTGACTATTTCTATTGTAAGGATAAAGGGTTCTTTATGCCTAATATGGTATGGCCTTTTAACCTTATCATGACTGGCTTCTGAGGTCTGATCAGCCTCAGGGGAGAGTCATTTGTATAATGTATGGGGTCATATTGAGTTACTAGTTTTAAGGTAAATTCATTAGAAATGAAGCAGTTTTGGTTGAGGGCTTAGAATTAATGTTTGAACCGCAAATGAGAAAGTGGTTCAGGATTCTGTCTTATAACATTAGCTGTGAAGTTTTTTGAATGGGCTATTAGTGATTTGGTATTGTAACAGAGAGAAAGTCATATTTATCATTGAGAATAAATAGGGGAAGATAACATATTTTGAGCCAACAGGGCAGGGAAGAAATTGAGATATTTTTGTTTGGTTTTAACACTCGGTTACAGGAGTGTCAAAAGACGGGGGACATTACCTGTGTAATGGGGGAGGGTGTCCGTATGATAACCAACTTGGGACAGTTCTGGGACTGGAGAAGAGGATATCCTTATGGCATTAGGGGATCCCACAAAGGTGGATAGGCTTTCCATGATATGGGGGAAACCTGGGAGCACTGTTGAACTTTGTAAAGGTGATGAAATCCTACTAACCATCAAAACTATTAAGCTCTCTGATGCAGGCACTTACACCCCCGGACTACAAAGGACCGGGACAGACACGAAGTCTGTTACAGATGTGGTGAGGGCTTCAGGCATGATGCCTTTGCTTGATGCTCCAGTTGGAGATGCTGAGGTGAAGCATGCTTTCAGGGGAGGATGACCCATGGATGTTTGTTCTCCCTGTCGTGAAGGGTGGCATGGTGCCCACCTGGTGCAGGATAGGAATTGCTGAGAGGACCAGATGGGTTATATAGAAAGCTTTGTTCTGCTTTACTCTGTTTTCCATGACCAAAGTTTTATTCCACACTTTGCAACACATATTAAACCCATGTTATTGTCAGATAGAATACTGAGGGTCCCCAAGGAGAGGGCGTGTTAGTGTAGGAAGGATTTTTAATATGGTTGGCATTTATTAGACCTTGATTGATTATTATGAGTTTTTGAATGGTGTTGCATTTAGCAGGAATGTAGGACATCTGTGATGATTTAGGATTATTGTTAGGATTAATATAGATTGATTGAGGAAATGTGGGGAATTTGGAGAAAAGCCGCTCATAGACATGTTTTGTTTTTCTAAAAGAGGGTCCATGGGTTTGGATGGAGCCAAACAGTGAGACATGTAGTTCAAATTTGGAAAACATGAGAAACATAGCTATAGACAGATAGGGGAACAGGCAGACAGAGGAGCCCTCCCCCGCACTGCAGAGACCTTGAAGGTTGGAGAGCAGAGAAGTTTTAGGGGAGCCAGGACGAGCAAAGATAACATAGTGTGTAGATAAGTTACTGAGTGGAGACAAAAGCGAGAATTGGACATGTGGAAAATGAAAGGGACACTCCTAAATGAAAACGTCAGACATTGTGACAATATACTAATCTTACCTAAGTCATTATTTAGAGTAGGTAAGGTTGTTACCTGGGCAGAGCCAGGTAACAAAAGGGGGGATGGGTAAATGGTGTTCTAGAATAGGATAAAAATAAATAAATAAATACATTTTGCTAATAAACAGAATGAATAAGAAACTGTTTTATTAACCAAATCTGTATGTCCAAGATTTTATACACTACAGGAGAACTACAGGTGAAGTCACTCAATCCAGTCCCATACCAAGGCCTCCTGGTGACAGCTAGCTGAAAGAGCTACCCAGATTCATATCGCACGGCGGGAGGGTAAGACACGTTAGCACTGTCAAACAATAAAACAGTGTTCGGGAGGAGAACTGGAATTAACAGAATTCCGGGGGCCATCTCTCGAATGAAGTAACCCTCCCTGTCCTGTCACCCCTGTTTTTGTTCATAGAAGTGAAGATGTGTCTGGCTCTTGCTAAGTGATGTGTTCTTGGGGAAAGGGTGGGGCTTCAAATGGAAGCTGTTTGTCTGAGCTGTCTTATCGTGGGTGACATATTCCTGATACAGCACGTCCTACTCGAGTATGCGGAGAGTGGTAATTTGACCCATGGTTTAGATGATGAGGATTTTGTTCCAGAATAAGCATAAGAGTTCCCTAGATTTGGGTAGACAGGAAGTTAGAGTAGAAATTGGGCAAGGATCTCTCAGTAGAATTTTGTGTAGACCAATTGGGGTCATTCACTCCTTGGCAGTCTAGAACCATGGGACTCTATGGGAAGTATTTGTGTAAATCACCGTATAAGTCGTGGAGCCAGGTCATAACTCACACTGAAAGGGATGGCTACGTAAACCCATACACTCAATTTGGGACCAGGTGGAGTATAGTAAGGGTTGGCGTTTTGGACTGTGTTCCCGAGCAAAGGAAGTATTGTATAAAGGTGCGAATTAACATTAAGGTGGTCAATACTCAGGACCTCGGGTTATGGTATGTGGGCTTCGACCAGTTTTCAACTGATACTATGGTACCGTTCCAGGTGGCAGAAGTTAGAGTCGATAAGGAGAATATGATTGGCCGAAGTTCAACCAATCCCTCTAAAACAACGGCTATTCCTAGTGTAATCATCCAGGGTAAAGGAATATTACCACTGACGAGACCATGTCTGATTTGACAGGCTGGTTGAACTCTGGGGATTTCAATATGTTGAAGTGGGCCAGGGTGACATCTGGTGGTTGTGCGGGGGAATGGGTTTGTGGCCAGTATTGCCGACTGATTGGACTGGTTAGGAATGCCTTTTATACTCATACAACACCAAGACATGAAGTTAGACAAACGAGAGAGAAGAGAAGCTCCATCTGGGTCTTTTGACGACAGAGTATATATGGATAACATTGGGGTTCCACGAGGTGTGCCGGATGAGTTCAAGGCAAGAAATCAGATATTAGCAGGATTGGAGTCAAGCATTTTCTGATAGTCTACTCTCAAATAAGAATGTAGACTGGATTAATTATAGTTACCAGAAGTGTTATTAAAGGTTTTGTAGAACAGACTGAAGCAACCAGCTGGAAGACCTGACAGAATAGAATTGCATTAGATAAAAGGGGGAAGTGGGCGTGGTAATCGGGACCATGTCTTACATCCCGGGGTAGCACAGCTCCGGACGAATCAGTGCCTGAAGCCTCAGCTGGTTTGACCACCCTGGCTCACGGGTTGGCAGAAAACTCTGGGGTGGATACTTCTCTGAACTAAATTGGGTTGACAGTATTTATGGAAAAATGTGGTGTTATGGGCTGTAGCCACCTGCATGACTGTTTTAATTTTATGCGGCTGTTGTCTAATTCCCTGTGTGCGAGGCCTTGTTTCCAGGACTCTGGAGAGATCAATGACACTCCAGATGGTGCGTTATGGGCCGATTCCAGGTTCTGACCTGTGGAGGACTGAAGGCATGTCTACAGAGGAAGTGGACGAATCTGGATCTGTCATTTGTGGGGAATTTATGTTTGATGAGGCTAGTGTTGAGATGAAGGGGAATTAGATTGTAATTTGTTTCCATGATTAAACTGTTTTTTAATGAAGGTCGTGACGAAAATCCGGAAGGAAGAGTTATGATTCTGATGTAGGTTTAAAAACAGTTGGAGTTAAGGTTAGATTTGATTAATGATATTTGGAGAGTTGGATAAACATTTTTAATAATGTTAATTTGTTGATTATGTGTGTGTCTATTCATATGATAATCTGATAAACCTCTATAAAAAGGTTAGTTAAGTTCGGTTATACTTATATTTTTTATGATTAAATAAAACTAGATGTAGATTTGAATGTATAATATTTGATCAAAGGGAGGATTGTTAGAGGAAATTGTAGTTAAGATGATTAATTATGTATACATTATTGATTAGAACCATTTATTCTAATACTATTATGTTATGGTATGAAAAGTAAAAGTTATTGGTTAAGCTGTTACTGAAAATGTAAGCAGAACGAATTAATTGTCTGTGTCTTGGGAAGTCAAAAGGGGAGTGATGCTATATGGCTTTTCAGACAGATAAGAAATGTCTGGGAAAGGTTCCATTCCTAAAACAATGGGTTCTTGTGAGAATCGGAGAGAGGGTGGGAAGCTGATGATGTCATGTTCAGTTTATAACCTGTGGAAATGTGTGTAAGCATTTAGTACTCTCTGGAATTAAACTTGCTCTTACCTGGCTTTTAAGACTGGTCTCGATCTACTTCATGCATAATTAATGAACTTACACCTCATTAATGAATTAGAAACGAGTGCGAAATTGGTTTTGGCAATTAAAACATAAAGGAATTTAGAATTCCTCTATCATCTACACAGCCTCGTCTACACAGCCTCATCTACACAGCTCGACCAGGTGTGGAAGTTTAACGAGGCTCAGTGGATTAAGGTGCGGGCGTGGCACTGCAGCCTAGCTTGCAGCAGCTTAAACTTGCTGGTTGTGAGGTGTGGCTGAAACTGCAAACTGTGGCACCCCACTAATAATCAGTGTATTAGTGTCTGGGTTATGCAGTCAGTAGTACTGTATGTATTTTATACTCAGTGTATTAGTGTCTGGGTTATGCAGTCAGTAGTACTGTATATATTTTATACTCAGTGTATTAGTGTCTGGGTTATGCAGTCAGTAGTACTGTATGTATTTTATACTCAGTGTATTAGTGTCTGGGTTATGCAGTCAGTAGTACTGTATGTATTTTATACTCAGTGTATTAGTGTCTGGGTTATGCAGTCAGTAGTACTGTATGTATTTTATACTCAGTGTATTAGTGTCTGGGTTATGCAGTCAGTAGTACTGTATGTATTTTATACTCAGTGTATTAGTGTCTGGGTTATGCAGTCAGTAGTACTGTATATATTTTATACTCAGTGTATTAGTGTCTGGGTTATGCAGTCAGTAGTACTGTATGTATTTTATACTCAGTGTATTAGTGTCTGGGTTATGCAGTCAGTAGTACTGTATGTATTTTATACTCAGTGTATTAGTGTCTGGGTTATGCAGTCAGTAGTACTGTATATATTTTATACTCAGTGTATTAGTGTCTGGGTTATGCAGTCAGTAGTACTGTATATATTTTATACTCAGTGTATTAGTGTCTGGGTTATGCAGTCAGTAGTACTGTATGTATTTTATACTCAGTGTATTAGTGTCTGGGTTATGCAGTCAGTAGTACTGTATGTATTTTATACTCAGTGTATTAGTGTCTGGGTTATGCAGTCAGTAGTACTGTATGTATTTTATACTCAGTGTATTAGTGTCTGGGTTATGCAGCCAGTAGTACTGTATGTATTTTATACTCAGTGTATTAGTGTCTGGGTTATGCAGTCAGTAGTACTGTATATATTTTATACTCAGTGTATTAGTGTCTGGGTTATGCAGTCAGTAGTACTGTATATATTTTATACTCAGTGTATTAGTGTCTAGGTTATGCAGTCAGTAGTACTGTATGTATTTTATACTCAGTGTATTAGTGTCTGGGTTATGCAGTCAGTAGTACTGTATGTATTTTTATACTCAGTGTATTAGTGTCTGGGTTATGCAGTCAGTAGTACTGTATATATTTTATACTCAGTGTATTAGTGTCTGGGTTATGCAGTCAGTAGTACTGTATATATTTTATACTCAGTGTATTAGTGTCTGGGTTATGCAGTCAGTAGTACTGTATATATTTTATACTCAGTGTATTAGTGTCTGGGTTATGCAGTCAGTAGTACTGTATGTATTTTATATACTCAGTGTATTAGTGTCTGGGTTATGCAGTCAGTAGTACTGTATGCATTTTATACTCAGCGTATTAGTCTCTGGGTTATTGGTTGTTGGGGCCTGGAATATGGGTGGAGGTAGCGAGTGGGTGGAGGTTCCCGGGGGAGTTGGCAGGGGACGTTTAAATTCTCGGTTCTCGGTGAGTTGGAAAATACGTTAGTGCAGAACGGGAGAATTGCATCTGTGCCATCTGATGTGTCATCTGCTCCAATGAAGTCCTCCAACACTTTTTTGTTTTTAAATGTATAAATATTCTTTGGTATGTGATTATTTAGTGTGATGGGGGTTGGCTGCATGGGTTTTGCGTCTGAGAATCACCGGCTAACACGGTCTGTTCCAGATCATTTAAACCTCTTAAAAGCTGCGTAAATGATGGGGACCCTAACAAACGTTAGATAATATTAACAGTTATACGAAATATATACACTTTAACTTATATGTGCATTTGGTCTGAAATACTTACCTAAAAAAATTTAACAAAACGTTAGATTAATTTTAACAGTTATATTATATACATTTTTAACTTATAAGAATACGGGCATTGACATGTGGTGGTGTCATTTTTTCCCGGGCGATATCCTGTATGTCATAAAATGGGACTGGAGTACCCCCACACAGAATGTTTTAGAGAACAAAAGGCAGTGAATTCAAACAACAGGAGGGGATGTCAAGACATTTTGTAAGCATGTATTGCCATTTATGATTTCCTACATCCTCAGGGTTAGAACCATGGTGGGGGGCAACTGTCGCTGATTATAAATAACATTGTTTAACCCCTGGGGTCGGTCTAGACATATTGTATGGTTAGCACCTTGGTGGGGGCACCCCAGGGTGGGGGGCATCGGGCGCTGATTAGAAATAACATTGTTTAACCCCTGGGTTCGGTCTAGACATATTGTAGGGTTAGCACCTTGGTGGGGGCACCCCAGGGTGGGGGGCATCGGGCGCTGATTAGAAATAACATAGTTTAACCCCTGGGGTCGGTCTAGACATATTGTAGGGTTAGCACCTTGGTGGGGGCACCCCAGGGTGTGGGGTCATTGGGCGCTGATTAGAAATAACATAGTTTAACCCCTGGGGTCGGTCTAGACATATTGTAGGGTTAGCACCTTGGTGGGGGCACCCCAGGGTGTGGGGTCATCGGGCGCTGATTAGAAATAACATTGTTTAACCCCTGGGTTCGGTCTAGACATATTGTAGGGTTAGCACCTTGGTGGGGGCACCCCAGGGTGTGGGGTCATTGGGCGCTGATTAGAAATAACATTGTTTAAACCCTGGGTTCGGTCTAGACATATTGTAGGGTTAGCACCTTGGTGGGGGCACCCCAGGGTGGGGGGCATCGGGCGCTGATTAGAAATAACATTGTTTAACCCCTGGGTTCGGTCTAGACATATTGGCTTCTTTCTGGGGGTGTTTGAACCACATCCTCTGGGGTGAAAGATTTGTGTTTTAGTGAATCAAAAGACATGAGACGCCGTCACACTTTTTCATGGTGGGTATGCAGATATCCGGACAACCTGTATTCATGATAGTGCAAACCTTGGTTTTAAACGATCCCCAACAGAGAGAGAGAGAAAGGGCCTTGGGTGCAGATGCCGGGGCATTGTTGAACACACACCCCACCCGCTCTTGTTTTTGGAACACACACACATCCTGGCCCGGTACACGCACATCCCGCACATCAAGTCTTTTTCTCCTGGGGCATGCATGTTGATAGATGGAAAGGACATATTCCTATCGTTAAAGGGTGAGATACTGTTTTAAATTCCTTTTATTTAATTCCAAAATATTTAGTACATACTTTTTTAAGACATGTTAGAATGAATTACCCAATTTACTGTGCAATATTTAAACATGCACCACGAGTGTTTTATGTAAAAACATTGGCGGCCTACATTTGTACATCATTATAACAATCCCAGTAGTAAACTTTAAAAACCTATAATGTTTATAACATACCGTTGTAGGAAAGACTATAAAATAATACCTTGTTTATTTTTATATTTTTTAAGACATTGCATTTCTCCGCGACAGACCAGGGTGTGAGTAAAAACGAGAGATCCCATTTTCGTTAAAGGGTGAGGTACAATTTTTAAACCATTTATTTAATTCAAAATATTAAGTACATACATTTTAACACACGTTATAATTAAACCTTTTTACTATTACATCCAAGTAATACTTTATTAGTGAGTGTTAATAATACATATTAGTAATACTTTATTAGTGAGTGTTAATAATACATATAAGTAATACTTTATTAGTGAGTGTTAATAATACTTATAAGTAATACTTTATTAGTGAGTGTTAATAATACATATAAGTAATACTTTATTAGTGAGTGTTAATAATACATATAAGTAATACTTTATTAGTGAGTGCCTCCCATCTTTTGCAGGTGTCTGTTACTCCTAATAAAATCTACCTCAATACAACAACCTTTTCTTGTGATCAGTAAAACATAATAACAAAAACAGCTAAATATGTGTTCATCAACCCCCTGAGTATCATTTTTAATGTAGGCTACAATAACAAATGTTGTGTTTACTCTGTGTATATAGAGAAAGCTTTCAATATCAAGTAATGAAGTCAAACAACTTGTAGAAGCACTGTTATCTACGGACTCTCATTGAGTACTGCATACTCCAGCTCCCACTGCAACTCCCACTGCTGCACCAACTGACATACCAACTGGACCTCCAAATGTTCCCAAAGCCGCTCCGATTGTAGCACCTGTTCCCATTTTGCTAAATTTCTCAGCATTCTTTCTAGCTTTTCTTTCCTGTTTTATCCCCAGCTTCTCTACTTCTTCTCTTAGACACACTCCTTCAAACGTTGCCTTCAGTTCTTCCCTCTCTCTGTGTATCTTCTCTTCATTCTCTCTCAAGATCCTGTTCTTCTCTTCTTCAATCACTCTCTCAGCCTCCTGGAACATCTGTGGTGTAGTGGCTTCCTCCATTCATCGTCACCATCTTGTTTATCTTCTCAAGCAGCTCAGGGACCTGGGAGGGATTCTGATCTTTGTTTTTGAAGACATGATATCCCCCATTACATTTGGTAATGAAACTTTCCAGTTTGGGATTTCCATGCAGGAAGTCTTCAATTGTTACATCATCAAGAAGGTCTCCATGTGTGAAGACAACCATGGTGTATTTGGATGCTTCATCACCAAATAATGTCTGGATCATCTTCACAATGTCCTGCTGCTCTTCAGTGAATCCTCCCAGCTTGAGAACAACCAGGAACACATGGGGACCAGGAGCGGAGAATACCAGGCACTGTGAGATCTCTTTCAGTGAATCCTCCCAGCTTGAGAACAACCAGGAACACATGGGGACCAGGAGCGGAGAATAGCAGGCACTGTGAGATCTCTTTCAGTGCTTCCTCCTGTGTTAACTTGGTGTCAAACAAGCCTGGTGTGTCGATGACAGCTACATGTTGCCCTCCCACCACTCCTCTTTTCTTTTCTTTTTACTTGAGGATGTCACAGAAATAGAGGACATTTTGGATTCAAACGCTTTTCTCCCCAGGATGGCGTTTCCAGTTGCGCTCTTCCCAGAACCAATCTTCCCAACCAAAACAATCCGGACCTCTTTATTTTGTTCTGTTGGATAAGAAAGACATGTTGTTACTGTAGAAAGAAGTATGGTGTTCTTTCTGTTTGTTCATCTTACAGAACAGCTACTGAATATGATCAGTCTCACATTACTTATTAAACATTGATGGTTTATAGAATATGAACTGTTAGCAAATTAACAAGGACATTATCTATAAATTAAGTTTCAAGCCTACATTCATTTTGAATCAAAATGTATTAATAATGTAATAAAACATTATTTTGTGAAAACACATTAAACAAATAAACCGATTCTTGTAGACTAAGTACTCACCAGTCATGTTTGGGTTTTGGAGTGCTGCCAATCTTTTCCAAGGAACGGTCTTTCCAACCAGAGAAATCAGGGTCTCTGTTGGATGAAGAAGGAAATGTTGTTTCTGTAGAGAGAAATGTGAAGTCTCTCATAGCTTCTTAGACTAATATTTTTTGTCTATAAAATACAAACTCTAAGCAAATAAACAATGATGTTATCTACAGGTAACTGCCAAACTCAAGGAAACACCATTGACGGAACTGTCATTGTCCGTTCCTTGCCTACATACATAGTTTCTACATTTGGGCGAATATGGCAGTAGTCTTTCTGCCTTGGGTTGAGCATCAGTTGAAAAACTGCAATAGCATCAATATTGTGTGGGACACATACAAAGAAGATAGTCTAAAGACTCTCAAGTTGGGGAGACAACCAACTTCCATGGAAGTTCTCTGACTTTCTCAGAAACCCTAACAACAAACAGGAGCTTTTCAAAATGTCTGTGGTTTCAAATGGCTCTCTGACATCAATGCTGGAATGAGACCAGGAAGAGGCATACACAAGAGCGTGGTGTAAAGTACTTAATAAAAAAAAAATTAAATGTACTACTTTTTTGGGGTATCTGTACTTTACTATTTATATTTTTTGATAACTTTTAATTCACTAAATTTCTAAAGAAAATAATGTACTTTTTACTCCATGCATTTTCCCTGACACCCAAAAGTACTCGTTACAATTTGAATGCTTAGCAGGACAGGAAAAGGGTCTAATGCACACACTTATCAAGAGAACATCCCTGGTCATCACTACTGCCTCTGATCTGGAGGACTCACTAAATAGAGAACATCCCTGGTCATCCCTACTGCCTCTGATCTGGCGGACTCACTAAACACACATGCTTCGTTTGTAAATTATGTCTGAGTGTTGTAGATAGCCCCTGGCTAAAAAAACAAGAATATGGCGCCAACGGGTTTGCTTAACATAAGGAATCTCAAATTATTTGTAATTGTATTTTTACTTTTGATACTAAAGTATAATTAAAACCAAAAACTTTTAGACTTTTACTCAAGTAGTATTTTACTGGGGGACTTTCACTTTTACTCAAGTAGTATTTTACTGGGGGACTTTCACTTTTACTCAAGTAATATTTTACTGGGGGACTTTCACTTTTACTCAAGTAGTATTTTACTGGGGGACTTTCACTTTTACTCAAGTAGTATTTTACTGGGGGACTTTCACTTTTACTCAAGTAGTATTTTACTGGGGGACTTTCACTTTTACTCAAGTAGTATTTTACTGGGGGACTTTCACTTTTACTCAAGTAATATTTTACTGGGGGACTTTCACTTTTACTCAAGTAGTATTTTACTGGGGGACTTTCACTTTTACTCAAGTAGTATTTTACTGGGGGACTTTCACTTTTACTCAAGTAATATTTTACTGGGGGACTTTCACTTTTACTTGAGTCATCTTTTATTAAGGTGTCTTTACTTTTACTCCAGTAGGACGTTTGGATACATTTCCCACCACTGTTCATCTTAGACGCCATTCAAAAGGGTGCACAGACCATTATATTTTCAACAATGGATACAGACATCATTGTCCTCCTTGCTGTTTGCCTGCACTTGCTTATACTTAGAGCTAACTGTTAATGATATAAGAACAAACATTGTGAATTTACTGAACATTTTCTGAATTTACTGGATGTTTTCTCAGGTGAGCCAGATTCAGCCGCTTGCCAATTGAAAAAGTTGGCAGTTTACAGTCCATTGTTCGGATGGAATTATTTTGGACGAACGTGTGAAGGTAACCTACTTTTTCAAGTTATTTGTTTGACGATCAGATGAAAACAACATCATGACTGGTTGTGTTCATGCCACAATACGATGAAAACAATTTTAAACACATAGGAGGTCCCGTGGGAAAAAATACGTTCCAACCTATGGAAATCAAATGCCTGTCCAACTGATTAGTTCTAATGCCGGCCCTGCACTGCATTATGACACGTTTGTATCTGATTTATAACAGGTGTGTTATTCCCCTAGGCCTCGGACACTGGCACGAGGCAGTTTATTTGCCCCCGCCCTATAAAAAAAATCTAATCATGAAATTTAAAAAATAATAATAAATTTTAAACAGTAACATGACAAACATAAACAGAACAGCCAGAGGGATTCCACGAAGAAATAAGAGAAAAATATATATAATTACAAATCCACATTATATCAATTCAAATACAAACATGTAGAGAATTTTTTGGGGGGACATTTTGTTTTGTATACATTTTATTGACTCTAAATAGTTATCCAAATAAGATTATTTTTTAATAAGAAAATTGCCTTTTTCTTCATAATTCTGTTTTGTGTTTGAAAAATTGTCCTAATAAAATAAAGAGATTTATGACATACTCACGTTCAATTGTGGAATCAGTGTAGTAAAATAATATGTCTAACTTCAATGGTTGTATGCATTTTGTTGCCAAGAAATAGTTTTACATCAGTCCAGAACACTTCACTATATAAACAATGACAGAATAAGTGTTCAATCGATTCAGTTTCTAGTTCACAAAAATTGCATTCACTGGTAACATCAGGTATATATTTAGAAATCAAGCTATTACATGGATGGAATCTAAGGATAATTTTAAAGGAGATCTCCTTTACTTTATTGGTCACCATAAATGTGTGTGCAGTGAGCCAAGCACGGCGCCAGTTTACATCAAATGATGAAGCCCAACAAAATATCGCAGAGGGAATAGACTTCCTGTAGAAAACATCCCTTAATAAACGATTGTTGAATTTCTTATCTAGTAAACCTATGCTATTCACCTTGATATCGCTTACAATATGAGATATTCCAAAATATGCATTATTCTGAAGTAAAGATGTTATCCCACTAGGTATAGCTTTTATAAACGTGTCAAATTCCTTGCTTGAAACCTTAAAGTTGTATCTTTCCATAAATTATCTTCGCGTAAATAGATTCCCACTAATACTAATTGGCTGACAAGGACAATGTTTTTCGACAACCAGTTACGGTAAAATAACATCTTGTTTCTATGTAATATCGACCCATTATTACATATAAAACATTTATGAGGTGAAAAGTTGTGTTTATACTACAAATCCCAGCACATTAAAGCCTGCTGGTGAAAAGCCGCCAATTTCACAGGAAGTTTACTCACAATATATGGACATTGTAGTAAAATATGAAGCCCTCCTAGCTTCTGAAAAACAAAATGAGGTATAGTATTCCAGAAACTATGAGGATTTTTTATGTACCGTTTTAACCTCGTTGATTTTTAATATCGGATTTAAGAGAGTGAAGTCTAAGACATTTAGACCGCCATCACAAACCCTGTTGGTGATAACATCTCTTATTATCTGATGTGGCTTGTTTTTCAATATGAAGTTGTACAATAGCCTATCTAAGGTACAGCAAGTGGATTTGGGAATGTCAATAGATGAAAAAAGATAGGATGCACAAGATAGCCACTCGGCTTTGGATAAAAGCACCCTTCCTTGAAGACTCACTGGTCCTCCCTAAAGCCAAAACCTCATTTGGCCGCGTTTCCTTCCAGTTCTCTGCTGCCTGCGAGTGGAACGAATTGCACAAATCTCTGAAGTTGGAGACTTATCTCCCTCACCAACTTTAAACATCTGCTATCTGAGCAGCTACAGCTGTACATAGTCCGTCGGTATATAGCCCACCCAATTTACCTACCTCATCCCCATACTGTTTTTTATTTACTTTTCTGCTCTTTTGCACACCAGTATCTCTACCTGCACATGTTCATCTGATCATTTATCACTCCAGTGTTAATCTGCTACATTGTAATTATTCACCCTTATGGCCTATTTATTGCCTACCTCCTCATGCCTTTTGCACACAATGTATATAGATTATTTTTTTTCTACTATGTTATTGCCTTGTTTATTGTTTGTTGTTTACTCCATGTGTAACTCTGTGTTGTCTGTTCACACTGCTACGCTTTATCTTGGCCAGGTCGCAGTTGCAAATGAGAAGTTGTTCTCAACTAGCCTACCTGGTTAAATAAAGGTGAAATAAAAAATAAATAAAATAAACTCAAATCCCTCCCTAACCATGAGGATATTTGTGTTGTTGACAGATTCAGTTACAGGGTTCAAATGAAGAACATTCACAGCCTTAAGGTTTTTGGTGATCTTTATACCGAAGTAGGTTACAGTATCTTTTTCAGAGATGATACAATCTGCTGGATTGACAGCTCCTTTCAGAAGAAACGCCTCACATTTGGAAAGATTTAATACCAAACCTGAAATTTTGGAGAACTGCTTCACAATATCCAAAGCTAATCTAAAATCCAGTAAACATAAATTAGATTCTTAATCCCATTTTTAAATAATCATGCAATAACAATGAGTTATTTAATTTCCAATAACCACCAGAGTATTTCTTACCATCATTACTGCACATTCTAACAGTCAGCCATATGACTTTATGATCCGTCAGGACTGCAGGCAGTATTTTGACCTCTACTGTGTTGGGCTCAAGACTAGAGGTTATCACCCTCAAGTCAATTCTTCATTGTAGTGAACGATCTCTATTACTCCATGTGTACTGTTTCTCTCTAGGGTTATTAACTCTCCATTTGTCAATTAAGTCCAAGCTTTGGCAGAAATTCACCAACTTGTTCATACCAATGTTAGGCCTATGGGGCAATCTATCAGTCTCATCAGAATAAACCGTATTAAAGTCTCCACCAACTATAATCTGACTGGATGGATATTTTCTCAGAAGACTTTTAAGAATTTCCTCAATTTCCTCTAGAAGTAAGTTATTTGGAGGACTAGAACAGTATCCATATACATTACACAACACAAATAATCTGTCCATTACATGTCCATCCGTGTCCATTTCAGTAAACACACATTTCCCTTTGAAATTGTGTGCATAAATTGCAACCTCAGTTGAATGATTAGTCCCGTGGGCCAAAGAATGACACTGCCCCACTGATTTATGCAATAATTATAGTCCTCTGCATGAATGTGTTTCTTGAACGAATACAAGATCTGCGTTGCAGTCCTTAGAAAACAAAATAATAACTTTTCTCTTCAACAGGTTTCGTATCCCCCTGGCATTGATTGACATAAACTTCTAGTCCATATAGAACAGAAGGAAAAATACTATGCAAACTCAACTCTACCCTCTCTATAAAAAGTTGTTTCATGTATATGTATTAACAGAAGTCTTAACTTGTAAACCATAACACCACAACTCAAAACTAGAACGCTCAATTTGCTGATTTTTGGTGTGTTTTCGCGTATCATTTTCTCCAGACCATCGGCTCTTTCGTTTATCTTTGCAGAAACAGCATCGATTATGTTGACCTGGAGTTCGCGCAAAGACAATTCTTTCTGTGTCTTTTTGGGTGCGGGACTATTGACTGGATTTTCAGAATCAGCCGAGTGTCCAGATTCCTCCATGTCTTCTCCGGTGGCGGTTTTCTCCGATGTTTGAGTGGTCAGCTAGCAACTGCCTTCTCCTCCCTTTGCTCTTTCGCACATTTTTCCAAGTTTCAGATCAAATTAGCTGTCAACTAAGCGTTGTTTTTTTGTTGTGTTTACTATAAGCCAATTTTTGTTATATTGAAGTAAGTTTGAGAGGGATAAAAAGGAAGGTTACTCAGAGCAAGCTTAAATCTCGTCTGCACTCGCCGCCCTCTTCCTGGAACTCGTCGTTGAATTATCAGGCCAACCACACATTAAATTCGCGCATAAATGTACAAAAAGTATTTCAACAGATTTCGTTCGTTTTGTGCATTTTTGTGTGGTTCAAATCGTTCGAAAATACACGAATTTATG
Organism: Oncorhynchus nerka; assembly: GCF_034236695.1. Taxonomy (NCBI): domain Eukaryota; kingdom Metazoa; phylum Chordata; class Actinopteri; order Salmoniformes; family Salmonidae; genus Oncorhynchus; species Oncorhynchus nerka. The sequence goes on along the minus strand of NC_088413.1, from coordinate 19,286,400 downwards.
TGCTACTTAATTCGTGCGACACGAATTTAACCAGAAGGCGACACCAGCCCAACCTCATATTCAATTAATTATAGACTACTGACCACCGTCCATGGTTCTTAAATTTCAACATGCCTATCAAATCGACGAAGGCTTTCGTTGGTGCCAGGGCTTAGCTTTGCTTTAGCTAATAGATACATGTTTATTGTTAGGCCTATTTGGTTTTAATTTTCTCATGAGAAGTTTCCTAACATTTCACAAAGCTAAACACGATATAACAATGCCGCCAAAGTTAGACTGCTGACAATAATGTAATTACTTATTCAATAATTAAAGTTGGGAATTCAAACATTGCAGATTATTAAATAAATGTTCAATGCAACAGCATACTAATCAGCTAATCTATTGTTTATTTTGTTGAGTTTACAACTGTCTGCATACCATTCGGTCAGTGACGATATGATACAGTACACTGACTGGTGCACTAGTGGGTGGGTGGGTCTGGGACAAAGGGTGTGTGTGGCAATGCACTGCTGTTTGATGTGAAGCACGTTGGCAATGCTTGCTGTGACTTGTAGTGCACTGCAGGCTGTGTGGGAGCAGGGCAAAATGAATTGACAACTCAAATCATTATGTCGTGAGAAATGTGTTTTACACGTGCTGTGGATGACGTTTTAAACCAAATCCAGAGACACATCAAAGATGTAGAGATTGGTGATTTTAAAAACGGCTAAAGGGATCAATGGCTGTGATGGGTGAAAACTGAGGATGGCACAACAGCCAGGGCCGGCCCTCTCATTAGGCAGGAGTAGGCCACCGCATACAGCGACACTTGAATTTGGGGCAGCATTTTGGCAATTGGCTGCCGCCCTAACCCGCCCGCGCACCAGACACCAGCTCAAAGCTTTGTTACAGTTCCCGCCTCCACCCCATTCCCGCTTCTCCCGAAGTTCACTCCCACTCCCACCTTTGATAGCTAAGGTGATGCGTATGTTTATATGGGATTATCCAATTGTGAACCATGTCTAAGAGACAAAAACTATCAAGAAGCGACATTTTTTTTTAACTAATGAGAAAAGAGACACAATCTCTAAAACAAAGAAATTCCCTGCTGAATTTTTGCAGGCGGTGAGTTTGAACCTTTCACAAGCAGCGGCTCAATTGAACTCAACCAGGGTATTCCTCCAAGATCACCGCTCTGATGCGGCTTTCGCTGGCACATTAGCAAGCGCAAAATAGTTGGCAGAGGAGATGGGTATTGAGCCCTGTTTTCCAGTGCACGGTCCATCCCGTGACTGAGGATGAGCCTGTGACCGAACCTCAGCAGAAATTCTAAGCACATTTCTTTCATCAGATTATTGATTATGCTATCTAGTCTGTCAACGAGCGCTTTACCCAGCTCGAAGAGCACAGCAGTGTTTTCAGCATTCCATACAACATCTGCTCCATCAAGGACATGAACACTGCATCACTTATCAGGCACTGCGCTGGAGAAGGCCGTTACGTATAGGGATTCCAGGGACATTGACTCAAAATAGTTGCGTAATGAGCTCAAATTCTCGAGCAGGAGACTGGACAGTGAGGCAAAACCACTGGACGCACTGGAGTATATATCCAGACATCACATGGCCTAGTTGTTTCCCAATGCAAAGCGAGTCACCTTGTCTTTGAATAAAAGGTAACCGTTGATCACACACTCGCATTAATTCTATCATCGAGTAATTTGTAAGATAACTCAATTATTTATCACCGGTTTACTTTGTATTTTTTAGATTTAAATAGACTACATCTCTCTCTCCCCTCTCTCTCAGATGATTTGATTTCAGAACCATGGACAGCTACCGAGAGAAAACAGCGCTCACTGCATTGCATCACCACAGCAGAGGAAAGAGGCCACTCTCGGCAGGCCACAAAATAAATAGATGCTGAAACTGATGTTGGACAATCAAATTCAATATGTAAATAAACGACATTCGTTAATGCTGGGTCATTGACATAAAGCTTATTTTACACTGCTCCAGCGAAACAAGGCCCGCCATGCATTTATGAAAGCACTTGTTCCCAAAGCTAAAAAAATATCACTTTTTTACTGTTCTACAGGAATATTAAAATATATGTAAAATAGTTATTTTTAGTGTAATTGTAACACTTGTGGCGTCGTGCCATGTGTGATAACAGGTGGCATATTATTAGTAAGAAACTATGTTTCCTACTGTAGGCAGTTGGCTGCATAGTGATTGCAACATTGTAACTGTCCGATGCAGGGGATGAAGTAAAATTCATTTCTGCCCGTTAAGGAACCTCCTATATGTGCACGCGCGCATCAACATTTTCTATTGGCGTAATTATAGAATTACATGTATAATTGGAGCCTATTTCTTCCTATTTCCAAAAATAAGTGGTATGCCTACCTGTTTGATAAACACACTTATGCTATCCATAGATATCGGTATAGCCAAATACTCTAATACTGTTGCATGTACTTCTTAAATACCTCCGTGTCTGGGAAGGTCTTGATGTGTTTGGTTAAAACCAGGACTCGTATTGAGTGAGGGTATCACACACCCTTTGTTAAAGAAAAGGGCAAAAAGGACATCTATTGTTTGCTTCATATTTTCAAAAATAATATCCAGATTATATAAAGCGTTCTATAAAAATGCTAGTTTTACTCCGATGACTTATGGGTATATTGATTCCTCTCTGTGGAATTCTGACGCTGAGCTGCAGCCTATAATATTCAAGGAGACAAACAAATAGACTTTGCTATTCTGTCCCTATTAATTGAGCCTTCCGGTTTCTTTTTAAACCAAGGCGGCTTTTAGGGAAGCACTTCTGTTTTTGGGTTATGAAATGGACGAGAAGCCAGCAGTTGAAGCTTACATTTTTCTGCCTCAGTAGAGCGTCTCTCTGGGTGGAAATGTCACGTTTGAAAGTGCCATGCTTAGATTCTTAAGGACGTCTAAGATTTCATTATTTACAATCAGCATTGCAAAACATACACTGGTTTGACATTGGACAAATATGGCCTATGACTTGGGCTGCTATTATGTTGTTTGATCATTAGTGGAGAAAAAAAATGGCCCAAGGCCAAACTTACTACAGAGGTGGAATATGCATATTTGTTGTCTCGCCTAGGACGGCAGAACGTCCAAGAACGTCTTTGAAGTGACTCACAATAATGACATAAATGAAAGACTGAAAAGAACAATACAAATATATAGAAACTAACATCTTGTATGCAACAAGGTACCAAAGTAATATGCAAACAAGCAAAAAACACGGCAAAGTAATACTTTTTGACCTAAATGTTTCCATGTGTTGCAAATCCAACACAACATATCCTCCTTATTTTCAAGCATGGTGGTGGCTCCATCATGGAATGGTATGCTTGACATCTGCAAATACTGGAGTTTTTCAGGAATTTTGAAAAGAATAATGGGCAAATATTGCACAATACAGGTGTCCAAAGCGCTTATGAGACTTTACCAAAAAGATGTTATCACTGAAAAAGGTGTTTAACGTGTATTGACACAGGGGGTGATACTTATCTAATCAAGGTATGTCAGTATTAGATTTTTCATGAATGTATTTTTATTTTTTACACTTGGACAGAGTATTTTGTGTAAATTGTTGACCAAAAAATGTAAATTAAATCCTTTTAACTCCACTTTGTAACATAAAATGTGAAGAAATCCATGAACGGGTGTTGACAGTCTTCAAACAACATGGCATTTTACAAAACGCATAGCAATTTTTTTTTAATTTGGTCATCTTTTGTGCTTCATTTTTAGCAACACTACACAATTTATTACTTTTAACACCATGTGTTTGGGCAGAATCAATCTGCCTTACAGTTTCCTTTTTTCTCCGTGAACAATACTGAATTTTTTTTTTTTCTGACAAACATTGCATAATATAATGTATGCTGACAACTTGTACATATCTGGACAGACATACAATATATGAAACAAGTTTTATCATAACAAACCAGCAATACATCAAATATTGTGATTATGTCCCTTCCACAAAGGGTGATTGGTGCTTCAATAATTTTAACATCCATTAAAATGTCAATTCCATCTGAATTTTCCTTAGGAAACTGCAGAATCAACAGTGCTGATACCTTTTACTCTGTCCACTGCAATTTGTGTTCTTTGCTTTTTGCAGTTCCTACTCTAGTTGCAGCTGCTGCTCCACTTTCTACTGTCATTACAAGTCCTAAAAATGGAGCTTGTTGCTCCTGCTCCCAATAATCATACATGAATGTGCAGACTGTGGCAGAATAATCAGAATTAAGTTGTTTAACATAGATAATTAAGATGTCTCAACAGCATAATATGCTTGCATGATATTCTTGTTATTAGAATGTATCCCTTCAGACTCTGGTGTTGGCAGTTGCATTTCCTCCCTCAGTTGGGGCTCAGTCACCTGGGATCCAGAGAGGGGAGAAGTCAGGCTTGTCTTTCACATGTCCCTGGTGCTATGCAGAATATCAGAAAGAGAAGAGGACAGGAGGGAACATTGTCTTCATATGTGGATGTGTCTTTACCTATTATAAACCATGTGAAGGGATGGCGTGATTAATGGGGAACCAATGACTTGTCTGTGCAAGTCACTCCCTCCTTTGACTTTGGGGGATGTTTGTGGTAGTCTCTGGAACCATTGTATGTCATCTCTGATGTTGTAATTATCCTGGGATAGTGTGTGACCTAGAGGCTCACTCCCCTCACTGTGATGTGTGTGGTAGTGTCTGGAACCATTGTATGTCATCTCTGATGTTGTAATTATCCTGGGATAGTGTATGACCTAGAGGCTCACTCTCCTCAGTGAGCTTGTCCAGGAGTCTGGTCAAGAAGGGGTTTTATTGAGATGGGAGTGTCTGGAGTTGACAATTTGATTTATGCCATTGGATGAGTTGGTGTTTTTGTGCTATGAAGTACCAGGAACGAGATCTGAACCTCGTCTTAGGGGCCGAACTGAACGATGATTTATAGCGAATGCTATCTGGCTACGGGATACTTCTTTCTCATTTAAAAAGTCTCACCTTGTGACCGGTTCTGAACATTTGTGGTTTGTTATGTAGACTGGGGGGTGGATCTCTTGTATAAAAGATATCAGTAGCCTTTGTGTTGTGGCTCTCAACGGATCATCAGAGATGGTGGTGATTAGTTGACAAGCCATTGCTATTCCAAAGCTCTCACTACTAAAGATTTGGTTTAAGTAAAACTGACATGTGTGATAAGTTTGTCTCTCCTCATTTGATTATACAGAAATTAACTCCACAAGAAATATTTTTTTTCCTCCTCACGTCTTTTTCTCTCCTCACGTCTTTTTCTCTCATGTATTTTTCTCTCCTCCTCACGTCTTTTTCTCTCCTCACGTCTTTTTCTCTCATGTATGTTTCTCTCCTCCTCATGTATTTTTCTTTCCTCCTCACGTATTTTTCTCTCCTCACGTCTTTTTCTCTCATGTATTTTTCTCTCCTCCTCACGTCTTTTTCTCTCCTCATGTATTTTTCTCTCCTCCTCATGTATTTTTCTCTCCTCCCCACTTATTTTTCTCTTCTCCTCACGTATTTTTCTCTTCTCCTCACGTATTTTTCTCTTCTCCTCACATCTACAGCGCCACAGCTCAAATGTTTTTACCCTCTCCGCACAGCTTTCTCTCTCCTCCTCACGTATTTTTCTCTTCTCCTCACGTCTTTCTCTCTCCTCCTCACGTCTTTCTCTCTCCTCCTCACGTCTTTCTCTCTCCTCCTCACGTCTTTCTCTTTCCTCCTCACGTCTTTTTATCTCCTCCTCACGTCTTTCTCTCTCCTCCTCACGTCTTTCTCTCTCCTCCTCACGTCTTTCTCTTTCCTCCTCACGTCTTTTTCTCTCCTCCTCACGTCTTTTTCTCTCCTCCTCACGTCTTTTTCTCTCCTCCTCATGTCTTTCTCTCTCCTCACGTCCTTCTCTCTCCTCCTCACATCTTTCTCTCTCCTCACGGCCTTGTCTCTCCTCACGTCTTTCTCTCTCCTCCTCACGTCTTTCTCTCTCCTCCTCACGTCTTTCTCTCTCCTCCTCACGTCTTTCTCTCTCCTCCTCACGTCTTTCTCTCTCCTCCTCATGACTTTCTCTCTCCTCCTCATGTCTTTCTCTCTCCAAAAGTATTTTTCTCTCCTCCTCACGTCGTTTTCTCTCTTCCCCACCTCGTTTTCTCTCTTCCTCACGTCTTTCTCCTTCCTCCTCCTGTCTTTCTCTCTCCACAAGTCTTTTTCTCTCCTCCTCCCGTCTTTCTCTCTCTTCCTCCCGTCTTTCGCTCTCCTTCTCACGTCTTTCGCTCTCCTCCTTACGTCTTTCTCTCTCCTCCTCACATCTTTCTCTCTGCTCAAGTCTTTTTATCTCCTCCTCACTTCTGTTTCTTACCACATATCTCCAGCTCCACAGCTCCTCAAATATTTCCATCTCAAGTCTTTTTCTCTCCTCCTCAAGTCTTTCTCTCTCCTCCTCAAGTCTTTCTTGCTCCTCCACATGTCTGTTTCTCCACAGAGGTCCATCGATCCTCGTCATCTTAAACATTATTTCCATCCCCATAAATTCTTGTCTCTCCTCCTCAAGTCTTTTTCTCTCCTCCTCAAGTATTTTCATATCCTCCACTCGTTTTACATCATATTCCATAATGTCCTCCATTACTGATAGATATGTAAAACCGTCGGTTAAGATAAGTATTCCCCGGTCCAATTCTTTCTCGACAATCCAAAAGCTCAGCCCCGTCTTCATTGAGATGTACAATAACAACTCTGTTTTAAAGCAAAGAGACATGATTTAATTGTAGTGTTATTGACACTTCATCCAGCTGTTTTTGATGGAACACTGATCATTTGTCAGTAAGACTAGATTGTATTTTCCTAATTTTTCATATCATAAAGGTATTTATTTCATATTTTTATTTAACCGTGCAGGCAAGTCAGACAATTTGATTAACTGGATCACCATTCTAAGTTGTTATTGACCAGCAAGTTAAATCCCAATCTAAATCAGACAGAGCACTAACTTACCACGCTTTGTTGCTCCGGATGAAACAAAGTAGTACGATCTGTTATGTACCACAGTCTGCATTCTGTTGATCTTCTCAAACAGTTCTGTCACCTGGCTTGGAGGACCAGACTCATTGTTGAACACATGGTATCTCTGACCATATCTCCGAACAACTTGCCCCAGTGGTTCACCTGCTTTTTGGATATAGTCTTTTATCGATGTACGTTTCAACATGTCTCCATGTGTGAAGAGTATCATGGTGAACTTTCTCACCTCCTCACCAAATATGTCCTCCATCTTTTGTACAGCTGCATTCTGTTCCTCTGTGAACCTGCCCAGCTGGATCACCAGTAGGAAGATATTGACGACTTTGTATGTTTTGTTCTTTAAGGATAGAAACAGTTCGTTACTGGACACCTCAGCACAGTCTAGTCCAGGAGTGTCCACGAGAGCTATCTTCCTCCCACAAACAACTTCTGTCTTCCTCTCACAAGTTTTTGTCACAGTTGAGAAACTACATGATGATTTGAACTCCTCCCTGCGTAGGATGGTGTTTCCTGAAGCACTCTTCCCACATCCAACTTTCCCAACCAGCACAATTTCTATAAGACAATCAGGATCTAAAACACAAACAGTGCATGTAGGTTATACATAGTCATCTCAAAAATTGACTAAAATAAACTGACAGAAATATATATTTTGCTAGAAAAGACAGATGGTTTATTTAACACTAATGGTTAAGATGAAGAAGAGAGAACAAAGAAATTACTTTGAACTCTTGTTCTCAATGTCTGATAATTGTGACTAGTTGTCTTACCAGATAAGGGAGCCTGTGCCATATCATCTCCCTCTGCACATCACCAGGGATGCACCATATTACAGATAGTCACTGCAACAAAGTAAGCAGGTGCAAAAATGGGATTCAACTACATTTGTATTTTGAATTAATGCATGAGCCGTGCTTTAAATGTTTGACCCCTAGGCTCCTCACCAACGTAATAATGTTTTAAATGGAGTAGATTTACTCCCAGTGGTAGGCTAAACCAAATATTGTTCTTGCTGTTTAAAAAAATATATATACACTACCGTTCAAAACTTTGGAGTCACTTGGAAATGTCCTTGTTTTTTTTTAAAGAAAAGCACATTCCTTGTCCATTAAAATAAAATCTAACTGATCAGAAATACAGTGTAGACATTGTTAATGTTGTAAATTACTATTGTAGCTGGAAACGGCAGATTTTTTTATGGAATATCTACATAGGCATGCAGAGCCCCATTATCAGCAACCATTCGGCAGATTTTTTATGGAATATCTACATAGGCGCGCAGAGGCCAATTATCAGCAACCATCACTCCTGTGACCCAATGGCACGCTGTGTTAGCTAATCCAAGTTTATCATTTTAAAAGGCTATCTGATCATTAGAAAATCCTTTTGCAATTATGTTAGCACAGCTGAAAACTGTTGTCCTGATTAAAGAAGCAATTAAACTGGCCTTCTTTAGACTAGTTGAGTTTCTGGAGCATCAGCATTTGTGGGTTTGATTACAGGATCAAAATGGCCAGAAACAAAGACCTTTCTTCTGAAACTCGTCAGTCTATTCTTGTGCTGAGAAATGAAGGCAATTCCATGCGAGAAATTGCCATGAAACTGAAGATCTCGTACAATGCTGTGTACTACTCTCTTCAAAGAACAGCACAAACTGGCCCTAACCAGAATAGAAAGAGGAGTGGGAGGCCCCGGTGCACAACTGAGCAAAAGGACAAGTACTTTAGAGTGTCTAGTTTGAGAAACAGAAGCCTCACAATTCCTCAACTGGCAATTTCATTATGTTAGATTCTGGGTTAAACCTGGAACATTGTTACACTCAGAAGGATAGTATCTAACAGTGAAAGAGACTGGTTTCTACACCAGAAGTTAATAGATGGCTTTGGAATGTGTAAGGGAGACGGGTGGAGACCTTAGAACCTAACAATGTCACTGAGGGAGAGAGGGTAATGTATAATGTTTACATTATGTCAGGGGATCCTATGGGTGGGTCCTCTGGGAGGAGAAGAGACACAGTCTGGTATCAATCACCATGACAGCCTTGAGTTGGGGAGGAGTGAGCACTTTGGGGTAGAGGTCAGGTCAGATGAAGTGAGGAAGAACAGATCTCACTAAGGTTCTGTCTAGCAACAGAGATGCATTGGCTGTTCAGATGTGGTGGAGGAGACTCAGCCTAGGAGAGAGGGTTAAATATCAGTGCTTGTGTCAAATGTTGTTTGTCTGAATGCAGCTATATCGACCCTTTGGGAAGAATTAAACTTGGTTAAGCTTCTCTAGTGTCCATTGAGTTATTTACTCTGAAAATAACAACCTAACAATTAAATAGAACCCTCAAAACACCAGTCTTAACGTCAACAGTGAAGAGGCAACTCTGCTAGCCTTCTAGGCAGAGTTCTTCAGTCCAGTGTTTGTGTTCTTTTGCCCATCTTAATATAATTTTTTTTTTGGGCCAGTCTGAAATATGGCTTATTCTTGGCAACTCTGCCTAGAAGGCCAGCATCCCGGAGTTGCCTCTTCACTGTTGACGTTGAGACAGTTGTTTGCGGATACTATTTAATGAAGCTGCCAGTTGAGGACTTGTGAGGCATCTGTTTCTCAAACTAGATACTCTAAAGTACTTGTTCTCTTGCTCAGTTGTGCCCCGTTACTTGTCCTCTTGCTCAGTTGTGCACCGGGGCCTCCCACTATTTATATTCTGGTTAGAGACAGTTTGCGCTGTTCTGTGAAGGGAGTAGTACACAACGTTGAATGAGATCTTCAGTTTCTCGCATGGAATAGCCTTCATGTCTCAGAACAAGAACAGACTGGCGAGTTTCAGAAGAAAGTCTTTGTTTCTGGCCCTTTTGAGCCTGTAATCGAACCCACAAATGCTGATGGTCCAGATACTCAATTAGTCTAAAGAAGGCCAGTTGTACTGCTTCATTAATCAGGACAACCATTTTCAGCTGTGCTAACATAATTTCAAAAGGGTTTTCTAATGATTAATTAGCCTTTTAAAATGATAAACTTGGATTAGCTAACACAGCGTGCCATTGGAACACAGGAGTGATGGTTGCTGATAATGGGCCTCTGTATGCCTGTGTAGATATTCCATTGGAACACAGGAGTGATGGTTGCTGATAATGGGCCTCAGTACACCTACGTAGATATTCCCCCAAAAATCTGCAGTTTCCAGCACAATAGTAATTTACAACATTAACAATGTCTACACTGTATTTCTGATCAATTTGATGTTATTTTAAATGGACAAAAAAAGTGTTTTACTTTCAAAAACAAGGATATTTCTAAATGACCTCAAACTTTTGAACGGTAGTGTATGTTTAGACAATAAATAAGCAAAACATCTATTTTGAAGTGTAACATTTCTTGTAATTGAAACACCTTGTCCTTAAAGTGACAACCAGCAGTTGAAACATTAAAGTGTCCCCCCAGCCCGTTTCTGTAAAAAACTGAGGGATGGAGCTGGAAAAATGTGACCACTTTCAAATTCATAGACAGAGCAAAGGATGCAAGGATTGACCATCCATTCATGATAAAAAAATATATTGATTTGGCTATTTGAGGCTATTTGTTTAAATCTCCTTTTTTTTCTCAAATACTGGAGTAAAACAAGCTTCTACTTTGGGTTCTGATGGTGTCTGACAGTTTATAAGTTATATTCTTCAAGAATCAGTGGGTACATTTCAAATGATTTACAACTCCAGAAATGGATGTAGCAACTACAGATTGCCCCTTTAAGCTGAACAAATAATTGAAATGTAGCTTGATTGCCCCTTTAAGCTGAACAAATAATTGAAATGTAGCTTGATTGCCCCTTTAAGCTGAACAAATAACTGAAATGTAGCTTGATTGCCCCTTTAAGCTGAACAAATAATTGAAATGTAGCTTGTGGCTAGCCCAAGTGCCTATTGGGCTTACCTTGAAGTTGTTGGTCATGTTGGGCGACTTTGTCCTCTTGAAAATGTCCATACTTATAGGTTACAATGAAAATGCGTCATGTACAATTGTCTGAAATGACAAGCATTTAGAATTAAAACATGTAAATGTAAAGTTAGTAGGTACAAGAAACACCAGGGAGATACAATTACCTTCATCAACTGTTGGTACAATGAGAATACAAAACTCAGTGGACTGAGCCCTTGTTACATATGAGCTGTTTGCTTACCAACTACACAAGGCAATTTGCAACTGCAAGCAACTTCATATAGCCACCCAGAAAAAAGGCACACGGACACCCAGACTTCAGGTTGAATTGTTTTTTAGCTGCAGTAAAATATATCCAACAGTGATGACAGGCATTGACAAGACGGTCACAGACACACGTTCGCTGGTTAGGTAGGACATTGATATATCTTTTAGGAAGGAGCTACAGTAACGATACATGCCCTCAATGTGAAGTTACATCCATCCATAAATACAGAGCACAGGTACAACCCTTTTCACATAAACATTTTAAGGTAACGTTATTAAGAAAAATCATTGAATTACCAATAAATAACTGGCTAGCAACAGCTAGTGTGACATTAAAGCGCACTGACTGACAATGCTAGTTAGAGTGTAATCATCGTGGCAAGTTAGCAAACACTTGATTAACTTGTCGAAATATACTTTAAATGCATTAACGGCAACAAAAAATATATACATAGTCACATTCGATAATGACTTTGGGATATATGAACCTGTTTTCAAAAGACGATTGTGTTATAGTTTTAAACAGTTTTTATCTACAGAGGAAATAGACACGAACCTGCTCTCAGAATATCTCTCTCAGACTGAAGAGCAGGCGGACCAACTTTCCAAATAGGGGAGAAGCACTAAAAACCAAATAGTTGTTCTTTCGAGGAAAATAATGCAAAAAAGGTCCGTCTGAAGACCTCTCGTATTGCCAACCTTCCTACAATGGCAGTACATATTTTTTTAATGAATTCTACGACACATAATGAAAGGAAACGTATCACACCCTCTAGTGAAGTGAATGGTTTCACCCACTACTCTGCCAGAGAACGGCGGTGTTCTATGATATTACTTTGTGCGCAGCGCGAGTGGGGTTGATGGAAACTCTACTTTTTCACAAGGCTAAGGATCAAAGTCCAAACAAAACATTAATTTGTTGCTTTTTCATGAAATCCACCGGACAACAGTGACTGCGATGGCGACTTCACAATTGGGAAAGCATGAACGTAAGTACTCAAATATGATTATTGATTACATTCGGAGTATTGTGTTGTCTATTCTGAGTGTTGTGGATTACTTATACCAGAATGGGTGAAAAACCTAAAATTGGCTTTCTTGACCCCCATTGCCACACCTTGATTCAGACAACATGCCATTTTGTTTATGAAAAGTGTAGGCTCCATACTCTGTGCTACTCGTGTGTGTGTGTGTGTGTGTGTGTGTGTGTGTGTGTGTGTGTGTGTGTGTGTGTGTGTGTGTGTGTGTGTGTGTGTGTGTGTGTGTGTGTGTGTGTGTGTGTGTGTGTGTCATACTTCATATCTTATTACGGAATCCACACAAATGGAAAACATATGTTTATACATGTTTCAAGATAACTAAATCTATGATAATGCATGAACTCTACTGCTGCTCTGTAGACTACTTACTGCACTTGATGTTTTAATAAGGGTACACTGACTGACTTGAATCGGTTGACTGATTTACTTAATAAATCCTATCTGAAATGGGATTGTTTTTTAAAATGATATCTTTAGGGATATTTTAATACATAATTGTTATTCTATTACAGCAAGTTCAGGGGGACAACAAGAGAAAAAAAGAAACAGCATGGTCCCCCCTATAGAATGTAAGCATAACACACACACACTGCCATACAATGATGTACAATATGTTGTGGAGCAGAGTACATTAACAATAGTGTGTACCTTTAGACAGACACACTGTGACAGTTTTAACTTCTTTTTTAAATTTGGGGCTTGAACTGAAGTAATAATTTTGCTTTGTTTTTAGTTTCCGAGCTGAGGATTGTCATAGTGGGGAAGACAGGAGCAGGGAAGAGTGCATCAGGAAACACCATCCTGGGAAGTACAGAGTTCGAAGTAGATTGTGCTGCCCAGTCTGTTACCAAACAATGTGATAGGAGCAGTGAGACAGAGATGGGCATCACAGTCATCGACACCCCAGGTCTGTTTGACACACAACTCCCAGAGTCTTCAGTGAGGACCCAACTGGTGGAGTGCATCGCCCTCTCCTCTCCTGGACCCCATGTCTTCCTGCTTGTTGTCCAAATTGGTCGTTTTACAGAGGAACAGCAGAATGCTGTTAAGAGAATCCAGGACATATTTGGAGAGGCAGCAGTGAGACACACCATGATTCTGTTCACCTGTGGAGATAAATTAAAAAAGAAGAACATTGAGGAGTTCATCCAAGAGGCTGGTGCAAGACTAAAGCAGCTCATTGAGACATGTGGAAACCGATACCACGTCTTCAACAATGAGAACACAGACGACCGTGAGCAAGTAAAGCAGCTGATGGACAAAGTTACAGCCATGGTGAAGGAGAATGAAGGGAGGTGTTACACCAATGACATGTACCACCAAGTGGAGAGAGCCATACAGAGGAGAGAGGAAGAACTGAAACAGGGGTATGAAAAAGAGCTGAAAGAGAAGGAAGACCTGGAGTCAGAATTAGAGCGAGCAATGAAGGCACTGGATCTGAAAGACTCTGATATACAAGAAAAGCAGAAAGAGATAGATGACCTGCAGGGTCAAGTGAAACGGATAAAAGAGGACAAAGACTTGCTAAAAAAGAAGAAACAGAGAGTCAGAGAAAAGGCAGAAAAAGACTTTGACAAGAAAAATATTGTTGTTAAATTCGCTAGAAAATCTGCTGAACGCTGTACCACACAATGATGTTCTACACACACATGTTGTAAAAGAGCAGAGCCTGTTAGCATGGTGTCATTATGAAGTTAATGATAGACTTCATAACTATCACTCCTTGCTGTGGGCAGCCATGTTAGGCTTAGGCAGCCATTTTACTGTAAGTGATTATACATGGACTCTGCAAATACAACAGCAGCGAGAATTTGAGCACTTATTTTACATATTAACCCAGTTCAAACACCTGTAATATCTGCCAGACAAAGACAATGATACAAATAATGATTCTGTTGATGGCTTTTTGCATAATGCTTGCTTACATAATGCAATATTAATCTCATGCTAATGTATATTATATTCTATGATTAATAGATTTTCATAGAATGCTAGAGGAGTTTGTCAGCCATATGAACTTAGTATGTATTTTGCTTTATTTAATAGAATGACTGTTCGTGTCATCTTTGATCTTCATGGTACAGTGACTTTAGAATGTAAAGTTTGGACTTCACATTGCAGTAAAGTGTATTTTTAATAAACCTTCCATTTTGTAGTACAGCATCAATGTCGTTTGTTTTTACTCTTCATTAGTGTGTGTTGGGTTTGCACAGAAAGGCACTGAGCAGTGTAATAGTTAAAAATAGTGCTGGTTTAAAAAAACAAATGAAGTTCATTTAATATTTGTTCCTGTTTGCTCAAGAAAAGACAAACCACGAAAGCAATATTTTTACAGTATCAATACAATGTCCATGAAAATTAGCAGCCATTGTATACTTAAGCAATGAGGCACCTTGGGGGTGTGGTATATGGCCAAAACACCAGGCTAACGGCTGTTCTTATGCACGATCCAACGCGGAGTGCCTAGATACAGCTCTTGGCCGTGGTATGTTGGCCATACACCACAAACCCCCGAGGTGTCTTATTGCTAAGATTAATTGGTTACCAACCTAATTAGAGCAGAAAAAGTTAATGTCATTCCCTTGGTATATGGTCTGATATACCACGGCTGTCAGCCAATCAGCATTCAGGGCTCAAACCACCCAGGTTATAATGTTTATTTGTCAATTCCTGATGGATTCAACAAAAACAAGTGGTCAAGTGGTATTTTCAGTGGCCCTTTATTTTACAGTGCCATGAAATTACTTAATATTAACTATTTATGCTTAGTCATTCATCATTCAGCCTGCTCCTGATGAGGAATGGTAGTTGTCTTATACCAACTATAAAGGAGAGGGATATATAGCTAGCTTATGCAGCCTGACAGGCAGGAATAAACCTAAACCCTAATTCAGGTAAATATAAAAATATTGACTCTCATATGTGCAATACCCAAGCATGTATTTATGGTTGTCACCGAGGGTAACAAGCAAAACCTATGTTCATGCAGTTAGTAGTAATGCTGAAGGACATTTCTGAACATCCTGTCCTGTAAATTGTGAGAGGAGAAAGTAGTTCATGTGTGGTGTTTTCTGCCTTGGCTGCCCTGAAGATTTCCAGTTAAAATGTCTTTAGGCTGATAGGATAGACAAGGCCAACTTTCAGTCAGGGCTGGGGTCAATTCCATTTCCATTCCAGTCAATTCAGGAAGTACACTGAAATACATTTCTATTCGATGCCTTTCAATTAGCAGAATTACTGAATTGGAATTTGGTTGACTTTCTGAATTGACTGGAATTCATGATGCAGGCAACATCTGAGTAGGGGAAAGCAACCCAATGCTGTATTCATCACAGCACAGTTGAAAGATATATGGCAAATAGAAATCAAAGCTGGATGATGTTCAGAGACAGATGGGAGGGTTGAGAGGAACTGAAGGGTGGGACTAAAAATAACAATATACTGTGTATGTATATAGTATGTATAAGCTGAAACCTAAGTGATGTTAGTCCATTAGTTTACTCCAATTAGGGCAGGGGTGGAAGGGTCAGGGGAAAATAACAAAGGAAAAAAATATATATATATTATATATATTTACAAAATAATACATGGGAGATTTGAAATTACGCAGACAATTAAAATGATGGAAGCCACAATATACAGTCCCTTGCGAAAGTATTCGGCCCCCTTGAACTTTGCGACCTTTTGCCACATTTCAGGCTTCAAACATAAAGATATAAAACTGTATTTTTTTGTGAAGAATCAACAACAAGTGGGACACAATCATGAAGTGGAATGACATTTATTGGATATTTCAAACCTTTTTAACAAATCAAAAACTGAAAAATTGGGCGTGCAAAATTATTCAGCCCCCTTAAGTTAATACTTTGTAGCGCCACCTTTTTCTGTGATTACAGCTGTAAGTCGCTTGGTGAAATTTTTTCCTATTCCTCCTTGCAAAACAGCTCGAGCTCAGTGAGGTTGGATGGAGAGCATTTGTGAACAGCAGTTTTCAGTTCTTTCCACAGATTCTCGATTGGATTCAGGTCTGGACTTTGACTTGGCCATTCTAACACCTCGATATGTTTATTTTTGAACCATTCCATTGTAGATTTTGCTTTATGTTTTGGATCATTGTCTTGTTGGAAGACAAATCTCCGTCCCAGTCTCAGGTCTTTTGCAGACTCCATCAGGTTTTCTTCCAGAATGGACCTGTATTTGGCTCCATCCATCTTCCCATCAATTTGAACCATCTTCCCTGTCCCTGCTGAAGAAAAGCAGGCCCAAACCATGATGCTGCCACCACCATGTTTGACAGTGGGGATGGTGTGTTCAGGGTGATGTGCTGTGTTGCTTTTACGCCAAACATAACATTTTGCATTGTTGCCAAAAAGTTCAATTTTGGTTTCATCTGACCAGAGCACCTTCTTCCACATGTTTGGTGTGTCTCCCAGGTGGCTTGTGGCAAACTTTAAACGACACTTTTTATGGATATCTTTAAGAAATGGCTTTCTTCTTGCCACTCTTCCATAAAGGCCAGATTTGTGCAATATACGACTGGTTGTTGTCCTATGGACAGAGTCTCCCACCTCAGCTGTAGATCTCTGCAGTTCATCCAGAGTGATCATGGTCCTCTTGGCTGCATCTCTGATCAGTCTTCTCCTTGTATGAGCTGAAAGTTTAGAGGGACGGCCAGGTCTTGGTAGATTTGCAGTGGTCTGATACTCCTTCCATTTCAATATTATCGCTTGCACAGTGCTCCTTGGGATGTTTAAAGCTTGGGAAATCTTTTTGTATCCAAATCCGGCTTTAAACTTCTTCACAACAGTATCTCGGACCTGCCTGGTGTGTTCCTTGTTCTTCATGATGCTCTCTGCGCTTTTAACGGACCTCTGAGACTATCACAGTGCAGGTGCATTTATATGGAGACTTGATTACACACAGGTGGATTGTATTTATCATCATTAGTCATTAGGTCAACATTGGATCATTCAGAGATCCTCACTGAACTTCTGGAGAGAGTTTGCTGCACTGAAAGTAAAGGGGCTGAATAATTTTGCACACCCAATTTTTCAGTTTTTGATTTGTTAAAAAAGTTTGAAATATCCAATAAATGTCATTCCACTTCATGATTGTGTCCCACTTGTTGTTGATTCTTCACAAAAAAATACAGTTTTATATCTTTATGTTTGAAGCCTGAAATGTGGCAAAAGGTCGCAAAGTTCAAGGGGGCCGAATACTTTCGCAAGGCACTGTACCTGCAATATTAGAGCCCATCTACCAGAAACAAGAAGGAAAAAAACACCCTGTTACAAGCAGGAAACAAGTTATGGACAAACCAGAAATGTGGTCATGTCAACCCTGGATGATACATGTGTGACTTTTTCACCTGTTTGGCACATTGGAACATTCCAATCTTTTAGGACATGAACAGGCAGAACAGGTTTAATAAGCAAAGCATAGATCCATTGTTTTCAGGAAGGTGTTCCCATGGTGGAAGGTGGGACAGGAGGCAGACTACGGGCAAATATTCACTGTTCTCCTTCAGAGAAATATATTAAAACAGAGGAGTGGTAGACTGTTTATTACAAATTAAATACTACAATGTGTGACATAATAAATCATTACTGACAAATGGGTCAATCAAATCAGGAAGGTTTAACCATGGCATTGATGATAACAGAGACAGGAGGGGTGATAGGAGGGACAGTGGGATGATGAGAGACAGGAGGAGTGATAGGAGGGACAGGTGGGATGATGAGAGACAGGAGGAGTGATAGGAGGGACAGGTGGGATGATGAGAGACAGGAGGAGTGATAGGTGGGATGATGAGAGACAGGAGGAGTGATAGGAGGGACAGGAAGGGTGATAGGAGGGACAGGTGGGATGATGAGAGACAGGAGGAGTGATAGGAGGGACAGGTGGGATGATGAGAGACAGGAGGAGTGATAGAAGGGACAGGTGGGATGATGAGAGATAGGAGGGACAGGTGGGATGATGAGAGACAGGAGGAGTGATAGGAGGGACAGGTGGGATGATGAGAGACAGGAGGAGTGATAGGAGGGACAGGTGGGATGATGAGAGACAGGAGGAGTGATAGGAGGGACAGGAAGGGTGATAGGAGGGACAGGTGGGATGATGAGAGACAGGAGGAGTGATAGGAGGGACAGGTGGGATGATGAGAGACAGGAGGAGTGATAGGAGGGACAGGTGGAATGATGAGAGACAGGAGGAGTGATAGGAGGGACAGGTGGGATGATGAGAGACAGGAGGAGTGATAGGAGGGACAGGTAGGATGATGAGAGACAGGAGGAGTGATAGGAGGGACAGGTGGGATGATGAGAGACAGGAGGAGTGATAGGAGGGACAGGTGGGATGATGAGAGACAGGAGGAGTGATAGAAGGGACAGGTGGGATGATGAGAGACAGGAGGAGTGATAGGAGGGACAGGTGGGATGATGAGAGACAGGAGGAGTGATAGGAGGGACAGGTGGGATGATGAGAGACAGGAGGAGTGATAGGAGGGACAGGTGGGATGATGAGAGACAGGAGGAGTGATAGGAGGGACAGGTGGGATGATGAGAGACAGGAGGAGTGATAGGAGGGACAGGTGGGATGATGAGAGACAGGAGGAGTGATAGGAGGGACAGGAAGGGTGATAGGAGGGACAGGTGGGATGATGAGAGACAGGAGGAGTGATAGGAGGGACAGGTGGGATGATGAGAGACAGGAGGAGTGATAGGAGGGACAGGTGGGATGATGAGAGACAGGAGGAGTGATAGGAGGGACAGGTGGGATGATGAGAGACAGGAGGAGTGATAGGAGGGACAGGAAGGGTGATAGGAGGAACAGGTGGGATGATGAGAGACAGGAGGAGTGATAGGAGGGACAGGTGGGATGATGAGAGACAGGAGGAGTGATAGGAGGGACAGGTGGAATGATGAGAGACAGGAGGAGTGATAGGAGGGACAGGTGGGATGATGAGAGACAGGAGGAGTGATAGGAGGGACAGGTAGGATGATGAGAGACAGGAGGAGTGATAGGAGGGACAGGTGGGATGATGAGAGACAGGAGGAGTGCTAGGAGGGACAGGTGGGATGATGAGAGACAGGAGGAGTGATAGAAGGGACAGGTGGGATGATGAGAGACAGGAGGAGTGATAGGAGGGACAGGTGGGATGATGAGAGACAGGAGGAGTGATAGGAGGGACAGGTGGGATGATGAGAGACAGGAGGAGTGATAGGAGGGACAGGTGGGATGATGAGAGACAGGAGGAGTGATAGGAGGGACAGGAAGGGTGATAGGAGGGACAGGTGGGATGATGAGAGACAGGAGGAGTGATAGGAGGGACAGGTGGGATGATGAGAGACAGGAGGAGTGATAGGAGGGACAGGTGGGATGATGAGAGACAGGAGGAGTGATAGGAGGGACAGGTGGGATGATGAGAGACAGGAGGAGTGATAGGAGGGACAGGAAGGGTGATAGGAGGGACAGGAAGGGTGATAGGAGGGACAGGAGGGAGAAGATGGGTGATAGGAGGGACAATAACAGGGATGGGAGAGATGAGAGGAGGGGAAAGTGAGGAAGGTGATACAATTCGTAAAGTGTTTATGGTTCGTCCACAACTTGTTTCCTGCTTGTAAGCAGGACGTGTTTAAAGGAATGTTCTCTCTAACTATAAGTCACATGAATTTTTTGTAGATAATGTTCCCATAGTGAGGGTTTGTAATGAAAGTCGAGATGTCCTTGGATGAATGTCAACAAGAAACTCGACCGATATTGTTAAAAGACAGACACATATCTCAACAAACATCGGGTGTAGGAATTTTGTCTCTTTGCCACCTGGAACACAACAATGGTTTCAGTACCACACCCCCCTCATAACCACCAGGAAACTAAGGCTTTCAGTAAATCTAAACATGTATCTTTCATTTACAATCTGTAAAAACTATGGGAATAGAAATGTTCAGAACTTTTGTGACACATCACAGTTGAAAAATATATGCAAATAGAAATCAAAGCTGGATGGGAGGGGATGTAAGTCGAAGCCTAAGTGTTGTTGTGCATTATTTTACTCAAATTAGGGGGGGGGGGTTGTAAACCCAGTACAAAGTAAATTCACACTCACATGACCACGGTTCAATGACCTTAAAAGCGCATTCAGCTGACTGAGAAAACAACTTAAGCGACACATTCATTTTTTCAAGCCGCCAATAACTGTGTTGTTTTTTTCTCGTTCTGCTTTGAGTTACCAAGGACACAGATTTTACAACGTGACTAACTGCCAAGAGAATACATAAGGCTGTGTCTGGTGTGGCGTTCCTGACAGACACCATAACCTTACAGTATAAACAAACACTGAGGAATGTAGTGACACCCCTCTACTGTCTAACACACCTGACAGATCTACTCATCTACACTCCAAATCCTGGTAAATAACCTGTATAGTCTACTTTATGTAGCCTGTATAGTCTACTTTATGTAACCTGTATAGTCTACTTTATGTAACCTGTATAGTCTACTTTATGTAACCTGTATAGTCTACTTTATGTAACCTGTATAGTCTACTTTATGTAACCTGTATAGTCTACTTTATGTAACCTGTATAGTCTACTTTATGTAACCTGTATAGTCTACTTTATGTAACCTGTATAGTCTACTTTATGTAACCTGTATAGTCTACTTTATGTAGCCTGTATAGTCTACTTTATGTAACCTGTATAGTCTACTTTATGTAGCCTGTATAGTCTACTTTATGTAGCCTGTATAGTCTACTTTATGTAGCCTGTATAGTCTACTTTATGTAGCCTGTATAGTCTACTTTATGTAACCTGTATAGTCTACTTTATGTAGCCTGTATAGTCTACTTTATGTAACCTGTATAGTCTACTTTATGTAGCCTGTATAGTCTACTTTATGTAGCCTGTATAGTCTACTTTATGTAGCCTGTATAGTCTACTTTATGTAGCCTGTATAGTCTACTTTATGTAACCTGTATAGTCTACTTTATGTAACCTGTATAGTCTACTTTATGTAGCCTGTATAGTCTACTTTATGTAACCTGTATAGTCTACTTTATGTAGCCTGTATAGTCTACTTTATGTAGCCTGTATAGTCTACGACTATACAGTCAAACGACACCGCTGGTTCTGCTCACACTGCCCTACCCTGTGCTCTGACCTCTTTCTCCCCTCTCTCTCCAGATGAAATCTCGCGTCTTGTGACGGCCGGCCGCCCTACAACCTGCCCGCTTGACCCTATCCCCTCCTCTCTTCTCCAGACCATTTCCGGAGACCTCCTCCCTTACCTCACCTCGCTCATCAACTCATCCCTGACTGCTGGCTACGTCCCTTCCGTCTTCAAGAGAGCGAGAGTTGCACCCCTTCTGAAAAAACCTACACTCGATCCCTCCGATGTCAACAACTACAGACCAGTATCCCTTCTTTCTTTTCTCTCCAAAACTCTTGAACGTGCCGTCCTTGGCCAGCTCTCCCGCTATCTCTCTCAGAATGACCTTCTTGATCCAAATCAGTCAGGTTTCAAGACTAGTCATTCAACTGAGACTGCTCTTCTCTGTATCACGGAGGCGCTCCGCACTGCTAAAGCTAACTCTCTCTCCTCTGCTCTCATCCTTCTAGACCTATCGGCTGCCTTCGATACTGTGAACCATCAGATCCTCCTCTCCACCCTCTCCGAGTTGGGCATCTCCGGCGCGGCCCACGCTTGATTGCGTCCTACCTGACAGGTCGCTCCTACCAGGTGGCGTGGCGAGAATCCGTCTCCACACCACGTGCTCTCACCACTGGTGTCCCCAGGGCTCTGTTCTAGGCCCTCTCCTATTCTCGCTATACACCAAGTCACTTGGCTCTGTCATAACCTCACATGGTCTCTCCTATCATTGCTATGCAGACGACACACAATTAATCTTCTCCTTTCCCCTTCTGATGACCAGGTGGCGAATCGCATCTCTGCATGTCTGGCAGACATATCCGTGTGGATGACGGATCACCACCTCAAGCTGAACCTCGGCAAGACGGAGCTGCTCTTCCTCCCGGGAAGGACTGCCCGTTCCATGATCTCGCCATCACGGTTGACAACTCCATTGTGTCCTCCTCCCAGAGCGCTAAGAACCTTGGCGTGATCCTGGACAACACCCTGTCATTCTCAACTAACATCAAGGCGGTGGCCCGTTCCTGTAGGTTCATGCTCTACAACATCCGCAGAGTACGACCCTGCCTCACACAGGAAGCGGCGCAGGTCCTAATCCAGGCACTTGTCATCTCCCGTCTGGATTACTGCAACTCGCTGTTGGCTGGGCTCCCTGCCTGTGCCATTAAACCCTACAACTCATCCAGAACGCCGCAGCCCGTCTGGTGTTCAACCTTCCCAAGTTCTCTCACGTCACCCCGCTCCTCCGCTCCTCCACTGGCTTCCAGTTGAAGCTCGCATCCGCTACAAGACCATGGTGCTTGCCTCACGGAGCTGTGAGGGGAACGGCACCTCAGTACCTCCAGGCTCTGATCAGGCCCTACACCCAAACAAGGGCACTGCGTTCATCCACCTCTGGCCTGCTCGCCTCCCTACCACTGAGGAAGTACAGTTCCCGCTCAGCCCAGTCAAAACTGTTCGCTGCTCTGGCCCCCCAATGGTGGAACAAACTCCCTCACGACGCCAGGACAGCGGAGTCAATCACCACCTTCCGGAGACACCTGAAACCCCACCTCTTTAAGGAATACCTAGGATAGGATAAAGTAATCCCTCTCACCCCCCCCCTCCCCCTGAAAAGATTTAGATGCACTACTGTTCCACTGGAGGTCATAAGGTGAATGCACCAATTTGTAAGTCGCTCTGGATAAGAGCGTCTGCTAAATGACTTAAATGTTAAATGTTAAATGTACTTTATGTAACCTGTATAGTCTACTTTATGTAGCCTGTATAGTCTACTTTATGTAACCTTCAAGAGGGATATGTTGGTCACATTCATATTCTTCACTTTATTGAGTGCTTGCATGTCTTCTGTTTGACACCAAGTTATATCTGGTACATTGTCCTGTCTTTATACAGTATACAGTATACTGTATATTCTGGTAATGGGAAAAATGTGTAGTTTTCACTTTTGGTAACTTGACAATAGCACATTTAAAAATAGAATATGACGATGAAGGGGTGAGGTTTGAATGTAAACGGCAACATTTTCCGTGAGCACTGAGGGTCTGTGAGACGGTGATGATTATTTAGTCAGATTTAAAGTGTAAATTGTGTGAAAGTGCATTGCCCCCAATGCAATCAGCAAGATGTTATAATCCAAACTTATTTATTTAAAATGCTATGTTTCTTTAAAAAAAGGGGGTTGTGATATTTCGCCGTGGATAAGTGTCTTCTTACTGAGGCTACTAAGAGTAGATTTGAAGCAATGCATTTATACACGTGTCTTGTTTTTCTTTGTGTACAATAATAAAATGCAGTACGACAGGATCTTTCTAAATGTGTCTCCGTCCTTGATTATATATCACAGTCTCAAGGTTAATGTATGTATGTTATAGAGCGAACTTCACAATTATCACAACACAGGCTTAAATCTGGCTTTTTTTGTGGGGCTGGGGGGGGGCTTTCCTAGTGATTTTACCCACACACCACTACACATACAGTACAAACTCCAGTCAGCCACACTGGAATTGAATAAAACCGACACCATCTCAGCTTCTGTGTGTTGTTTTTTGTAAAGCTGATATTTACTATGGGTTGGGTTTGGACAGACAGAAATTATACAAGGCAGGGTAGCCTAGTGGTTAGAGCATTGGACTAGTAACTGAAAGGTTCCAAGTTCAAATCCCCGAGCTGACAAGGTACAAAATCTGTCGTTCTGCCCTTGAACAGGCAGTTAACTCACTGTTCCTAGGCCGTCATTGAAAATAAGAATTTGTTCTTAACTGACTTGCCTAGTAAAATAAAATTAAAAATTACAAAATCAAGTGTTTAATATATTTTTACATGAAGAAGACACAAACCATTAAAGCAATATTTTTCCAGCATCAATACAATGTCCATGAAAATAAGCAGCCATGGTTTACTTTACATTTTACAATACCGGGTGGATGCAACAAAAACAAGTGGTCAAATTGAGTTTTCAGTGACCCTTTACTTTACAGTGTCATGAAATAGTTATGAATTGAATATGAACTATATATTCTTAGATAGTCATTCATCGTGCTCCCAAGGAGGGAATGGGAGATGTATTATGCCTACTGTAAAGGGGAGTCGTGCTGTAGTTCATGTCTTATGTAGCCTGACAGGGAGAAATACATGTCCTCATTCAGGGAAATATAACATCCTTATCATTTATCGCCCTCCAGGTTCCCTCGGAGAGTTCATCAATGAGCTTGATGCCTTGATAAGCTCCTTTCCTGAGGACGGCTCACCTCTCACAGTTCTGGGCGACTTTAACCTCCCCACGTCTACCTTTGACTCATTCCTCTCCGCCTCCTTCTTTCCACTCCTCTCCTCTTTTGACCTCACCCTCTCACCTTCCCCCCCTACTCACAAGGCAGGCAATACGCACGACCTCATCTTTACTAGATGCTGTTCCTCCACTAACCTCATTGCAACTCCCCTCCAAGTCTCCGACCACTACCTTGTATCCTTTTCCCTCTCGCTCTCATCCAACACTTCCCACACTGCCCCTACTCGGATGGTATCGCGCCGTCCCAACCTTCGCTCTCTCTCCCCCGCTACTCTCTCCTCTTCCATCCTATCATCTCTTCCCTCTGCTCAAACCTTCTCCAACCTATCTCCTGATTCTGCCTCCTCAACCCTCCTCTCCTCCCTTTCTGCATCCTTTGACTCTCTATGTCCCCTATCCTCCAGGCCGGCTCGGTCCTCCCCTCCCGCTCCGTGGCTCGACGACTCATTGCGAGCTCACAGAACAGGGCTCCGGGCAGCCGAGCGGAAATGGAGGAAAACTCGCCTCCCTGCGGACCTGGCATCCTTTCACCCTCCTCTCTACATTTTCCTCCTCTGTCTCTGCTGCTAAAGCCAATTTCTACCACTCTAAATTCCAAGCATCTGCCTCTAACCCTAGGAAGCTCTTTGCCACCTTCTCCTCCCTCTTGAATCCTCCTCCCCCCCTCCTCCCTCTCTGCAGATGACTTCGTCAACCATTTTGAAAAGAAGGTCGACGACATCCGATCCTCGTTTGCTAAGTCAAACGACACCGCTGGTTCTGCTCACACTGCCCTACCCTGTGCTCTGACCTCTTTCTCCCCTCTCTCTCCAGATGACATCTCGCGTCTTGTGACGGCCGGCCGCCCAACAACCTGCCCGCTTGACCCTATCCCCTCCTCTCTTCTCCAGACCATCTCCGGTGACCTTCTCCCTTACCTCACCTCGCTCATCAACTCATCCCTGACCGCTGGCTACGTCCCTCCTGTCTTCAAGAGAGCGAGAGTTGCACCCCTTCTGAAAAACCTACACTCGATCCCTCCGATGTCAACAACTACAGACCAGTATCCCTTCTTTCTTTTCTCTCCAAAACTCTTGAACGTGCCGTCCTTGGCCAGCTCTCCCGCTATCTCTCTCAGAATGACCTTCTTGATCCAAATCAGTCAGGTTTCAAGACTAGTCATTCAACTGAGACTGCTCTTCTCTGTATCACGGAGGCGCTCCGCACTGCTAAAGCTAACTCTCTCTCCTCTGCTCTCATCCTTCTAGACCTATCGGCTGCCTTCGATACTGTGAACCATCAGATCCTCCTCTCCACCCTCTCCGAGTTGGGCATCTCCGCGCGGCCCACGCTTGATTGCGTCCTACTTCACAGGTCGCTCCTACCAGGTGGCGTGGCGAGAATCTGTCTCCTCACCACGTGCTCTCACCACTGGTGTCCCCCAGGGCTCTGTTCTAGGCCCTCTCCTATTCTCGCTATACACCAAGTCACTTGGCTCTGTCATAACCTCACATGGTCTCTCCTATCATTGCTATGCAGACGACACACAATTAATCTTCTCCTTTCCCCCTTCTGACGACCAGGTGGCGAATCGCATCTCTGCATGTCTGGCAGACATATCAGTGTGGATGATGGATCATCACCTCAAGCTGAACCTCGGCAAGACGGAGCTGCTCTTCCTCCCGGGAAGGACTGCCCGTTCCATGATCTCGCCATCACGGTTGACAACTCCATTGTGTCCTCGTCCCAGAGCGCTAAGAACCTTGGCGTGATCCTGGACAACACCCTGTCGTTCTCAAATAACATCAAGGCGGTGGCCCGTTCCTGTAGGTTCATGCTCTACAACATCCGCAGAGTACGACCCTGCCTCACACAGGAAGCGGCGCAGGTCCTAATCCAGGCACTTGTCATCTCCCGTCTGGATTACTGCAACTCGCTGTTGGCTGGGCTCCCTGCCTGTGCCATTAAACCCCTACAACTCATCCAGAACGCCGCAGCCCGTCTGGTGTTCAACCTTCCCAAGTTCTCACGTCACCCCGCTCCTCCGCTCTCTCCACTGGCTTCCAGTTGAAGCTCACATCCGCTACAAGACCATGGTGCTTGCCTACGGAGCTGTGAGGGGAACGGCACCTCAGTACCTCCAGGCTCTGATCAGGCCCTACACCCAAACAAGGGCACTGCGTTCATCCACCTCTGGCCTGCTCGCCTCCCTACCACTGAGGAAGTACAGTTCCCGCTCAGCCCAGTCAAAACTGTTCGCTGCTCTGGCCCCCCAATGGTGGAACAAACTCCCTCACGACGCCAGGACAGCGGAGTCAATCACCACCTTCCGGAGACACCTGAAACCCCACCTCTTTAAGGAATACCTAGGATAGGATAAAGTAATCCTTCTCCCCTCCCCCCCCCCCTTAAAAGACCTAGATGCACTATTGTAAAGTGGCTGTTCCACTGGATGTCATTAGGTGAAAGCACCAATTTGTAAGTCGCTCTGGATAAGAGCGTCTGCTAAATGACTTAAATGTAAAAAATGTAAATGTAACATTCTTGACTCTCAAAATGTGCAGTAACCAAGTCAATATTCATCACTAAGAGTAAAAAGCTAAATCTATGTTCATGCTGTTAGTGATTGAGACCCATACCAGGCCAAACACAAAACTACAACATAGAAAAAAGAACATAGACTACCCACCCAACTCACGCCCTGACAAGACTAAAACAAAGACATAACAAAAGAACTAAGGTCAGAACATGACACAGAGCTAGACGTCAATAACTTCTTTATATTTACAAACTGGTCCTCAGCCATAACATGGGTTCATCTTAAATCAGTCTCATCAATAATGGAATATATGTTGCATAGTGTGGGAGCCATTATCTACAGTAATTTACCATCCCTAAGAACTGCAACATGTTTCATTTCAGAATTAATTTTAACGCTTATAAAATCACTATTTTTCTATCTTCATCTATTTTCTTGTCCTGTTGGCTTAGAATATGTCCTAAATACTTAACATAAATCGACCATTATTAAAACTTATTCTTGCTAACTTTATAACCTTATTCAACAACAAAATATAATAATACTATTATATAAATTTCACAGCTTTATAGTGTTAAATATAATCCACATACAACAGAAGCTAACTACTGCTTTATAGTGTTAAATATAATCCACATACAACAACAGCTCAAAACCACCCCTAACTATCTGGGTGAACTAAAATGTAAGAAAAACTAATTTACAAAATTTAGGAGAGTACTAGAATCAGGGACGCAGGAAACTCTTAAAATAATACTTGTATTTAATCCTTATAAATCCAGCACCATTCTCTTTCCCACTAAGGGTGGAGGAGCCTTTCGGACTAAAAACATGGACAAGTAGAAAAAAAACAACAACTTCTTCTCCTCCAATAATAACATCATTATCAATTGTTTAATTCAACATAGGCATAATCCCTGCTATTACTTCTGGTTTTAATAAATACTGCCTTCAATTAGGTCAATCAAATAATTCAGGAGTAACAGTTACAGGTAGAACTCCTTTAATAAATCCCACATCTGTCACTCATTTTAACCATAACATCTCTGGTATCCCTGTGTCTAGCTTGAAACTTTCTCTCTGCTCTCGCTCTCGTTGTCTCTGTCTCTCTCTCTATCTTGCTCTCTGTCTCTCTCTCTATATTGCTCTCAGTCTCTCTCTGTATCTTGCTCTCTGTCTCTCTCTCTATCCTGCTCTCTGTCTCTCTCTCTATAAATCAAATGTATTTATATAGCCCTTCATACATCAGCTGATATCTCAAAGTGCTGTACAGAAACCCAGCCTAAAACCCCAAACAGCAAGCAATGCAGGTGTAGAAGCACGGTGGCTAGGAAAAACTCCCTAGAAAGGCCAAAACCTAGGAAGAAACCTAGAGAGGAACCAGGCTATGTGGGGTGGCCAGTCCTCTTCTGGTTGTGCCGGGTGGAGATTATAACAGAACATGGCCAAGATGTTCAAATGTTCATAAATGACCAGCATGCTCATATAATAATAAGGCAGAACAGTTGAAACTGGAGCAGCAGCACGGTCAGGTGGACTGGGGACAGCAAGGAGTCATCATGTCAGGTAGTCCTGGGGCATGGTCCTAGGGCTCAGGTCCTCCGAGAGAGAGAGAGAGAAAGAGAGAATTAGAGAACGCACACTTAGATTCACACAGGACACCGAATAGGACAGGAGATATATATATTGCTCTCTGTCTCTCTCTCTATCTTGCTCTCTGTCTCTCTCTCTATCCTGCTCTCTGTCTCTCTCTCTCTATTGCTCTCTGTCTCTCTCTCTATCTTGCTCTCTGTCTCTCTCTCTCTATCTTGCTCTCTGCCTCTCTCTCTATCCTGCTCTCTGTCTATCCTGCTCTCTGTCTCTCTCTCTATCTTGCTCTCTGTCTCTCTCTCTATCTTGCTCTCTGTCTCTCTCTATCCTGCTCTCTGTCTCTCTATCCTGCTCTCTGTCTCTCTCTCTATCCTGCTCTCTGTCTCTCTGTCTATCCTGCTCTCTGTCTCTCTCTCTATATTGCTCTCTGTCTCTCTCTCTCTATCTTGCTCTCTGTCTCTTTCTCTACCCTGCTCTCTGTCTCTCTCTCTCTATCTTGCTCTCTGTCTCTCTCTCTATCTTGCTCTCTGTCTCTCTCTCTATCCTGCTCTCTGTCTCTCTGTCTATCCTGCTCTCTGTCTCTCTCTCTATCTTGCTCTCTGTCTCTTTCTCTATCCTGCTCTCTGTCTCTCTCTCTCTATCTTGCTCTCTGTCTCTTTCTCTACCCTGCTCTCTGTCTCTCTCTCTCTATCTTGCTCTCTGTCTCTCTCTATCTTGCTCTCTGTCTCTCTCTCTATCCTGCTCTCTGTCTCTCTGTCTATCCTGCTCTCTGTCTCTCTCTCTATCTTGCTCTCTGTCTCTTTCTCTATCCTGCTCTCTGTCTCTCTCTCTCTATCTTGCTCTCTGTCTCTCTCCCTATCTTGCTCTCGTTGTCTCTGTCTCTCTTTCTCCTTCTCAGAATGTAGGAATAATTACTATTGTGACTTTTGACAAGTTATTAGCTCTCACACATATACGAGTTACCGCTTCTTATGACTTTTGACTGGTCAATAAACCTATCTCACACGCACATCATTTTTCCCCTGCTGATATCCTTCTTGAAACTTCTTTTCCGTGCTTCAGACAGCCAGGTATCTAACCCTCGACCTGCTGTTTCCCTTGACTATCTAAACATGTCTTATGTATCTACTTTATCATTCATTCTAATATTTCTGCATCTAGACGTCTCTCAAATTCGTACTTCTTTCTCCATTTTGGGCATTAGATTTACCTCTCATCCCCGGTTAATTCCGGGACCTCCTTTGAGGATTTACCACCAATGTTTATTCAATTACTGTTATGCATACTCAATTACTATATTGATTTTCTAATATGTATTCTCACTTTCTATGGGTGTACTCTACTGTTATCATACTTAATCTCACTTACTCCCGTTAGTCCTAGACTAACGTAACTTACTTAACTTTATTTTGCCTTCTATATTACGTTTTCCAGGCTACTGTATATCAACCAGTTTTACTTTTAGGTCTTACTGTTAGATAGTTTACATTGGTAATGGCCATAGATACCTTGGGTCATTACGGACCCAAACTTACTTACCTCGAAATGTCTTACTTAGATCTGTGACCCAGTGCCGCCAACACTAACATAGATACTTTTGTCTTAAACTTTCTCTACATTAGATTATATGGACGGTATACCCGATACAAATCTTACTTACTGTTAGTTTTACAGTTAAAATCATCCCTGACCAATGCTTTATAGCAATTTAATCCACTCCATTCTAAGTCATCAACTACATGAATTAGCATAACCCAACGGACCAAAAATCTTACTCTAAAATATTCATATTCATGAAATATAGTGAAACACATCTTACCCTTTTGTTAATCACCCTGTCATCTCAGATTTAGAAATTATGCTTTACAGCCAAAGCAAGACAAGCATTTGTGTAAGTTTATCAATAGCCTAGCATAGCATGGGAAGACCCACTCTCAAACTGTGTCTCTTTAGTATCCTTACATGAGTATAGAAATGACTACTACTACTACTACTATTACTATTATTGCTACTACTACTACTACTACTAGTACTCTCACACAGGGCTTGAGACTGACAGATCTTCACTCCAAACATGAACAGCAAAGTTTATCTGTCTGGTGAGTAGCCTTTGGTGTACAAAGATGGGAACTGAACTAAATGATTTGAAATAGAAAGGTATAGGTGATATTTTTTCTAATGTGCTTTTTCCTTTAAATTCTATGTATAACGATGTACAGCAGTGGGGAGAATTTATGTAATGTTACCCCACACTTCAGTTAGATGGAACCTTTGTGTGGGTTTTTAACAATGTTGGTGTAGGCATCTTGTTGACATTCATCCAAGGACACCTCGACTTGCATTACACACCCTCACTGTAGAAATATTTCTCATGAAATCATGTGATTTCACATCTCCTGTCCCTGCCATTATCTATCCTGTCCCTCCCTCTGGCCCTCCCTATCACCCCTCCTGTCAATCCTATCACCCCTCCTGTCTCTCCTATCACCCATCCTGTCTCTCCTATCACCTGTCCAGTCTTACCTATCACCCCTCCAGTCTTACCTATCACCCCTCCTGTCTCTCCTCTCACCCCCGTGTCTCTCCTCTCACCCCCCTGTCTCTCCTCTCAACCCCTGTCTCTCTTCTCACCCCTCCTGTCTCTCCTCTCACCCCCTGTCTCTCCTCTCACCCCTCCTGTCTCTCCTCTCACCCCTGTCTCTCTTCTCACCCCTCCAGTCTCTCCTACTACCCCTCCTGTCTCTCCTATCACCCCTTCAGTCTCTCCTACCACCCCTCCTGTCCCTCCTATCACCCCTTCTGTCTCTCCTCTCACCCCTCCTGTCTCTCCTCTCACCCCCTGTCTCTCTTCTCACCCCTCCTGTCTCTCCTATCACCCCCCGTGTCTCTCCTCTCACCCCCTGTCTCTCTTCTCACCCCTCCTGTCTCTCCTATCACCCCTCCTGTCTCTCCTATCACCCCTTCTGTCTCTCCTACCACCCCTCCTGTCCCTCCTATCCCCCTTCTGTCTCTCCTATCACCCCTTCTGTCTCTCCTATCACCCCTTCTGTCTCTCCTACCACCCCTCCTGTCCCTCCTATCACCCCTTCTGTCTCTCCTATCACCCCTCCTGTCCCATATATCACCCCCTGTCGCTCCTCTCACCCCCCTGTCTCTCCTCTCACCCCCTGTCTCTCCTCTCACCCCTCCTGTCTCTCCTCTCACACCCTGTCTCTCCTCTCACCCCTGCTGTCTCTCCTATCACCTCTCCTGTCTCTCCTCTCACCCCTCCTGTCTCTCCTCTCACCCCTGCTGTCTCTCCTATCACCTCTCCTGTCTCTCCCATCACCCCTCCTGTCCCACATCCTGTCTCTCCCATCACCCCTCCTGTCCCCCATCCTGTCTCTCTTATCACCTCTCCTGTCTCTCCCATCACCCCTCCTGTCCCCCATCCTGTCTCTCTTATCACCTCTCCTGTCTCTTTTATCACCCCTCCTGTCCCCCATCCCGTCTCTCCTATCACCTCTCCTGTCTCTCCCATTACCCCTCCTGTCCCCCATCCCGTCTCTCCTATCACCTCTCCTGTCTCTCCCATCACCCCTCTTGTCCCCCATCCCGTCTCTCCTATCACCTCTCCTGTCTCTCCCATTACCCCTCCTGTCCCCCATCCCGTCTCTCCTATCACCTCTCCTGTCTCTCCCATTACCCCTCCTGTCTCTCATCCTGTCTCTCCTATCACCTCTCCTGTCTCTCCCATCACCCCTCCTGTCCCTCATCCTGTCTCTCCTGTCACCTCTCCCGTCCTTGCCATTGGTAGACCTTCCTGGAAACAATGACACAATACTTAGCTTAAACATGTTCTGCCAGTTCATGTCTTTAAAGATTAGAGTGTTCCAATGTGGTTAGCCAAAAAGATGACAAGATAATTGACAGAGTCATTTTCTAGGCTTAATAACAAACAGACATGCCACATTTCTGGTTCTTCCACAACTGGTTTCCTGCTTGTAGAAGGGCACAGTTGCACGAATCATTTTCTCTAACTATAAGTCACATTTTTTCTTGAGAAAATGTTTCTGCAGTGAGAGTATGCAATGCAAGTCAAGGTATCCTTGGATGCATGTCAACAAATACATAAATGCGCCCTGGTACAAGCAACAACACTAATTCAAAAACAAAGTAATACAGCAAAAGAGTATTAAATAATATTTCCGCAATGAATGTACTATATTTTGTGAGCGAGTCAGAGAGAAGGCAAAAAAATAATTTCACAAGAAAAATATGATTTTCTTTACAGGCTGTGCCTCACAAATAAAATAAAATCAAATGTATTTATATAGCCCTTCGTACATCAGCTGATATCTCAAAGTGCTGTACAGAAATCCAGCCTAAAACCCCAAACAGCAAGCAATGCAGGTGTAGAAGCACGGTGGCTAGGAAAAACTCCCTAGAAAGGCCAAAACCTAGGAAGAAACCTAGAGAGGAACCAGGCTATGTGGGGTGGCCAGTCCTCTTCTGGCTGTGCCGGGTGGAGATTATAACAGAACATGGCCAAGATGGTCAAATGTTCATAAATGACCAGCATGGTCGAATAATAATAGGGCAGAACAGTTGAAACTGGAGCAGCAGCACGGTCAGGTGGACTGGGGACAGCAAGGAGTCATCATGTAAGGTAGTCCTGGGGCATGGTCCTAGGGCTCAGGTCAGTTGAAACTGGAGCAGCAGCATGGCCAGGTGGACTGGGGACAGCAAGGAGTCATCATGTCAGGTAGTCCTGGGGCATGGTCCTAGGGCTCAGGTCCTCCGAGAGAGAGAAAGAAAGAGAGAAGGAGAGAATTAGAGAACGCACACTTAGATTCACACAGGACACCAAATAGGACAGGAGAAGTACTCCAGATATAACAAACTGACCCCAGCCCCCCGACACATAAACTACTGCAGCATAAATACTGGAGGCTGAGACAGGAGGGGTCAGGAGACACTGTGGCCCCATCCGAGGACACCCCCGGACAGGGCCAAACAGGAAGGATATAACCCCACACACTTTGCCAAAGCACAGCCCCCACACCACTAGAGGGATATCTTCAACCACCAACTTACCATCCTGAGACAAGGCTGAGTATAGCCCACAAAGATCTCCGCCATGGCACAACCCAAGGGGGGGCGCCAACCCAGACAGGATGACCACATCAGTGAATCAACCCACTCAGGTGACGCACCCCTTCCAGGGACAGCATGAGAGAGCCCCAGTAAGCCAGTGACTCAGCCCCTGTAATAGGGTTAGAGGCAGAGAATCCCAGTGGAAAGAGGGGAACCGGCCAGGCAGAGACAGCAAGGGCGGTTCGTTGCTCCAGAGCCTTTCCGTTCACCTTCCCACTCCTGGGCCAGACTACACTCAATCATATGACCCACTGAAGAGATGAGTCTTCAGTAAAGAATTAAAGGTTGAGACCGAGTTTGCGTCTCTGACATGGGTAGGCAGACCGTTCCATAAAAATGGAGCTCTATAGGAGAAAGTCCTGTCTCCAGCTGTTTGCTTAGAAATTCTAGGGACAATTAGGAGGCCCGCGTCTTGTGACCGTAGCGTACGTGTAGGTATGTACGGCAGGACCAAATCAGAGAGATAGGTAGGAGCAAGCCCATGTAATGCTTTGTAGGTTAGCAGTAAAACCTTGAAATCAGCCCTTGCTTTGACAGGAAGCCAGTGTAGAGAGGCTAGCACTAGAGTAATATGATCAAATATGTTGGTTCTAGTCAGGATTCTAGCAGCCGTATTTAGCACTAACTGAAGGTTATTTAGTGCTTTATCCGGGTAGCCGGAAAGTAGAGCATTGCAGTAGTCTAACCTAGAAGTGACAAAAGCATGGATAAATTTTTCTGCATCATTTTTGGACAGAAAGTTTCTGATTTTTGCAATGTTACGTAGATGGAAAAAAGCTGTCCTTGAAATGGTCTTCATATGTTCTTCAAAAGAGAGTTCAGGGTCCAGAGTAACGCCGATGTCTTTCACAGTTTTATTTGAGACGACTGTACAACCATTAAGATTAAAAGTAGAAAGTTTGCAGCCATCCACTTCCTTATGTCTGAAACACATGATTCTAGCAAGGGCAGTTTTGGGGCTTCACCATGTTTCATTGAAATGTACAGCTGTGTGTCATCCGCATAGCAGTGAAAGTTAACATTATGTTTTCGAATAACATCCCCAAGAGGTAAAATATATAGTGAAAACAATAGTGGTCCTAAAACGGAACCTTGAGGAATACCAAAATTTACAGTTGATTTGTCAGAGGACAAACCATTCACAGAGACAAACTGATATCTTTCCGACAGATAAGATCTAAACCAGGCCAGAACTTGTCCGTGTAGACCAATTTGGGTTTCCAATCTCTCCAAAAGAATGTGGTGATCGATGGTATCAAAAGCAGCACTAAGGTCTAGGAGCACGAGGACAGATGCAGAGCCTCGGTCCGATGCCATTAAAATGTCATTTACCACCTTCACAAGTGCCGTCCCAGTGCTATGATGGGGTCTAAAACCAGACTGAAGCATTTCGTATACATTTGTTTGTCTTCAGAAAGGCAGTGAGTTGCTGCGCAACAGTCTTTTCTAACATTTTTGAGAGGAATGGAAGATTCGATATAGGCCGATAGTTTTTTATATTTTCTGGGTCAAGGTTTGGCTTTTTCAAGAGAGGCTTTATTACTGCCACTTTTAGTGAGTTTGGTACACATCCGGTGGATAGAGAGCCATTTATTATTTTCAACATAGGAGGGCCAAGCACAGGAAGCAGCTCTTTCAGTAGTTTAGTTGGAATAATATTCAATATTCCAGAGGCAGAGAGACTGTTGGCATTGTGTCATCCTTAATTTGGGCAGCCATGTTTGGTTTTGGCTGCCATTTAACTGTAAATGACCATACTGCAAAAAATAATTTTGTTGTTAGATTTTTGCATAATGCTTGATACAGCCTACAAAAACGTTGATTAATTATGAATCCTTTGAATACTACATGATAAAAATATAATATATTTGTCATGTTATACACTTAGAAAAACTTCCATAAAGACATTATACATGCTTATAAATGGTTGATCCATTATTATACATTTAATAATAATGTGCAAGTATTGTACAATTGAGGTGCGTAAAGCTCTTAGAGACTTACCCAGAAAGACTCACAGCTGTTATCACTGCCAAAGGTGCTTCTAACATGTATTGACTCAAAAGCATTTCGCTACACTCACAATAACATCTGCTAACCATGTGTATGTGACCAATAAAATAAATACAATTTGATTTGGGTGTGAATACTTATGTAAATGAGATATCTATGTATTTCATTTTCAATAAATTCGAAAAGAATTCTAGAAACATGTTTTCACTTTGTCATTATGGGGTATTGTGTGTGGATGGGTGAATAAACACATCTATATAATCAATTTTGAATTCAGGCTGTAACACAACAAAATGTGGAATAAGTCAAAGGGTATGAATACTTTCTCAAGGCAATGTAACTTATAAATGCCTCGTGAGCTTATTTCAACTGTCGTAAACGTGTCATCGCTCTGTCTACGAATTTGAGAATAGTTACATTTCTCCAGGTCCGTTCAGCTCTTTGCCAAAACAGAGGCGAGATGTCCGCTTTGTTATGTTTTCTTTCAGGCATGAACTGGTATGTTCAGATTGAATTAAAACAAAGTTTCTTGGTGGTTATTGGGAGGGTGTGCGGAACAGAAACCATTGTTTTGTCTCAGGTGGCAAAGAGCCAGTAGGCATACACTCATTGTTTGTTTAGGGCATCACTGTCTCTCATCACACAGACACTTCAGTTAAAAGGCAGCTAAATTTTAAATGTCGGTTATTGGTAGTGGTATCATTTTAATTGTCGGAGTAGAGGACCTTGTGCATTTGAGGTAAAATAACAACATAATGTTTAAGTCCCAGGACAAATTAGCTGGCAAAAGCAAGCTAGCTGGCTTGCCATAAATATTTTTCAACCTTTCCCCAAATGAATGTAGTTGGTTCATTGATATTTCAACCTGCGTCTCCTGATCGCGTCTTGTGTGGGTGGACAAATATTTTGCGGGTTTAGACGGTATGTACTGCCTGAAGGGGCAGCAGCCTCTAAATGGCATAAGCTGCTCATCAACAGTAACGGGCCCAGGGTTGTAAATCAGGGGAAGGCAGTCCACCCATTTGTCCCACACTGACCTGATTGCAGCTAGCATGTCTCTCTGCCGCCGAGCTAGCTTCTCTCTCTGCAAAATGATTTCTCAGGCCCCCTGAGCAGAGATAATTTTTTTTCTATGTGGTTCTATTATTTTTTTCTATGTTTTCTCGAATGTGGTATGGAGCCACACATGCAAGCTATTTGTTGTCACTCTCCAATTTGCACCTGGCTGGGTTAGAGTGTGGGGAAAATAATGCATTTGTTTTTTACAATGTATCGAAATAATGTATTGTAATAACATTGTGCAGGTTCCTGCAAGACATTGTGTAGTTTCACACACTCCAAAGTTTAAAGAGTATGAGAAAAGTGGGAGACAGGCAGACAGGCAGGGAGACAGACAGGTTCTTGGTGCTATGTTGAAACAGTAGGGTGGAGAAAGACAGACTGAAGGCACACAGCAAACCTTTTTGTTACCTTTTTTTTGTTTTCACCTATACACACACTTTTCCACACTTCTATTACACACAGCTCCAGTGGACCTGAACACCACATGTTATAAGTAGGGGACTGCACAGTGTGAACTCAATGAAAATGTGTTATTTGACATGTTCTTCACAGACAATTGGAAAAGGCCAATGAATCTCAGGTTGAAAAAATAATTCAATTTTTCTTTCAGTAAACATTAATAATGGATCCCACAGACCCGAACACCACACAAGGGTTAAACTTCTTGAATCCGATCTTTTTTGTGTTCAAATACACATTTAGATTTGTGGACAGCTATCCACAACAACCACAATCTGTAAAGCGCAAATAGCTAAATGAGAGAGCAGCAGTGTGATTCACATCAACGCGCTACGTAGATATCAATAATAAGTGAAATCTGTATCGCCATAGTCTACACCACTGCTGTCATCCTTACCTCCAAGCGTTAATTCAAATTGGATAATCGTTGGATGCCGACAGCAGTAGCACCATTGGATGACATAGCTTGGACTGTAGCCTATAAAAGCCTATTCCTGCTCTTTTCCCACGATCCATCAAACACATTTGCTGTGTCATCATCGTGGTCTCTGACTTGTGGTCAGACTCGCTCAGGTGGAACAAATTTAAACTTCAACCTTTTTTTCAATGCTGATTTGAATGTCATTGAGAAAACAGAGAAGTGTCAAAGATTTTTTTCAGCAAACCTCCTTTCTGAATTTAAAAGTAATCCTCGAAGTAATCATAGTTTCTCAAAAGTATCTGTAATCTGTTTACAATATTTCTGCTGGTAACAGAATGGATTACAGTTACCGCTTTCTGTAATCCCTTACATGTAATCTGTTACCAACCCTGGTTACCCCTAGTACCCTACAACTAGGCATATGCCCCATACTGCTATAAAACGTCAGCTGCATCTCCACTTGTAGACATGACTTCAGATACCCAACAGTCAGGCAAAGGTAAGGACGACTATAAAGTTACTATTACAAGACACAAGCCTGAACAATTCTTGTTGCATATTTTTATATAAAAAATGGGTGTTTTCTCCAAATTGACATTCAGAGAGGATGACGAAGTTTAAAATGTCAAACTTCAGGAAAGACTGCATTTGCAATTTATATTATACAAATCTTTATTTAATACATTTATTGTAACGAGATAATGAATAGATGTCATTTGTAAATATTGATGGGTTGTATGTTTAGTCACAATATTGTTTTGAACGTTGGTTTTGGACTGATGCCCAACTGAGCATTCTACTTATTGCTTCGTCAATGAGCACTGATGACGATATAATCATTTTAGTGGCTTGGAAATGAACTTACATTCGAAAGGAGGCAAATAATTAGGAAAATAAGTCTTTGAAATTTTGATGTCACCAGATTGACTTTTAGCTGCAGTATAAAGCTAGCTATTTAGCTAGCTCAGATTGCAGGGAAGCCACCGGATTTTAACTAGCTAATGACAAATTTTCCATTTGTCTAAAGTAAAGTTGTTCAAGACATTATGATGTAGTCATTATGCACATTCCTAAAACCGGACAGATATGGACATAAATATTAAATGCACTTCTGCAAGTCTAATGACCGAGGTAAAAACAATGTCAGGTTGGATATTCGACGGATATTCACCTGTAGTTTTCCTTACATCCACCAACAGCAGTTAGGGACCGTCAACATAGTGACAAATCACATTTAAAAAATGTCAATATCTCTTTAACCATTACTCCAAAAACTTGAAAAACTGGTTATAGCTAACCCGATGGCACAGACACACATATTGTTTTTTGTCGATTTACATCTTGCACTATTTTAAATGATTAATTTGCACTTTTGAATTTCAATAGCTCATTGGTCATGTGACCTACTAACTTAAAACAAGGTTCAGAATGTCCACTGACTACGCTTCTCTATTGCACACCCTTTAGTTTGTCCATTTTCATCTCACACGTTTTTCCATAAATGTTTCCAAATAAAACATTTCAATAGCTCCTTGGTCATGTGACCTAATGACTTCAAACAAGGTTCAGAATGTCCAATGACTACCCTTATATATTGCACACACTTTAGTTTGTGCATTTTCATCTCACATGATTTTACACAAATTTTTCAAAATGTCATATTTCAATAGCTCCTTGGTCATGTGACCTAATGACTTCAAACAAGATTTAGACTAGCTGACTAGCCTTCTACAACGCACACACACCCTTTAGTTTTTCAAATTTCATCTCACAACATTTTACATACATTTTTCCATATTTAAAATTTCAATAGCTCCTTGGTCATGTGACCTACTGACTTCAAACAAGTTCAGAATGTCCACTTAGTGGGCCTACACATTGCACACCCTGTCCATTTTCATCTCACACGTTTTTCCATAAAATTTAAAAATTAAAAATTTCAATAGCTCCTTGGTCATGTCACCTAATGACTTCAAACTGGGTTCAGAATGTCCACTGACTACCTTTCTATATTGCACACCCTATAGTTTGTCCATTTTCATCTCAC
This sequence comes from Oncorhynchus nerka, assembly GCF_034236695.1. Classification (NCBI taxonomy): domain Eukaryota; kingdom Metazoa; phylum Chordata; class Actinopteri; order Salmoniformes; family Salmonidae; genus Oncorhynchus; species Oncorhynchus nerka. Next base: position 19,246,439 of record NC_088413.1, on the reverse strand, counting down.
ACATTTTTACATGAATTTTTCCAAATGTAAAATGTCAATAGCTCCTTGGTCATGTGACCTACTGACTTCAAACAAGGTTCAGAATGTCCACTGACTACCCTTCTATATTGCACACACTCTAGTTTGTGTCCTGTAAAATCACGCAGTGTAACATACATTTTTCATAGATTTAAATTTCAATAGCTCCTTGGTCATGTCAATTACACACCTAAGAAGCGTGCAGTGGATATACACCCATATTGCATAACCTCTAGTCATGTAGCTTCTATATTGTTGTACATTAATATTAGTTTGACAATTAGGGGGTTCAGTCCAGGGTTGTGTTTTCCCTTTTCTTTAATATTTATCTATAATAATTGGTAGTTCTAAGTACTTATTTTCCCTGTTTTTTTATTTTGCCACAGTATTTAACAGCAATACACAATAGGAGAGAGACATATAATATGTCCTTTCGTCGTTAATATCAACCATAAAGGAAAATGGCAAAGTATGAAAGTCATGTTATTAATTGTCCAAAGCAGGGATGGAGAGTGAGCTAGTGAGGTAGGTGTGACTGATGATGAGACACAGGTGTGCGTAATGACGGTTGCCAGGTGTGGTAAAGATGGGTTGCCAGGACCAGTGGCTAGTAGACCAGCGATGTTGAGCGCCAGAACGGGTCAGCGGGAGTAGATGTGACAGGTGACACCAACAACAGACAACATTTGAGCACGTTACTGTTGCACATTAACCTTTCACAGTTCAAAGACATAAAAGACTAAATGCATAAAACTTGATTACAAATATGAAAACAACTGGTTTGAATAAGTATATACAGTCCTTTGAATACTGTATGATGAACATATTTTACTACAGAAAAAAAAAAATCTGAAATAAATTCTTATACGGTAGATGTGTATATACTGAACAAAATGATGAATGCAACATGTCCAGTGTTGGTCCCTTGAGCTGAAATAAAAGATCCCAGACATTTTCCATAAGCACAAAAATCATATTTTTCTCAAATGTAGTGCACACATTTGTTTACATCCCTGTTAGTGAGCATTTCTCTTTTGCCAATATAATCCATCCACCGAACAGGTGTGGCATATCACAGGTGCACCTTGTGCTGGGGACAATAAAAGGCCACTAAAATATGGAATTTTGTCAAACAACACAATGCCACAGATGTCTCAAGTTTTGAGGAGGGTGCAATTGGCATGCTGACTGCAGGAATGTCCACCAGAGCTGTTGCCAGAGAATTTAATGTACATTTTTGGGATCTTTTATTTCAGCTCATTAAACATGGGACCAGCACTTTACATGTTGCATTTGTATTTTTGTTACGTGTAATTATTAAATTAATATGAACTATTTGTGTTTCATCATCCATAATGCTCCCGATAAGAGGTTTAACATTCTTGACCCCAAAGTGAGTCATACCCAGGTCGATCTTTATGGTCGTCACTGAGAGTCACAAGCAAAACCTATGTTCATGCTGTTAGTAGTAATGCTAAAGGACATTTCTGAACATCCTGTCCTGTAAATTGTGAGAGGAGATATGAGTTAATGTCTACTGTTCTTTGACTGCCCTCCAGTGTTACCAGGTAGTATGTCTCTCAAGGTCTTTTTCCATCAAGGCCAACTATCACCCTCTGTCTGTGCTTCAAGAATACCTTTAAAGTTTTTTCATGGTTTAATTTCAAGTGCCGTCTAGTGGCTGGAATAATATGATTCATCCCCTTAATTTGCCACGGTAAATGGCCATGGTCAGTTTTAATGACACTTGCATTCTACAGTCTACAATATAGACAACTTAAAAGATATGTAGAAGTCAGTGGATAGTGGCAGTCATAGTCAGCTGTTAAAGACCATATAAAACATTAGTTGACTATCAGCTGTACGGTTCTGTCTCTCATTGTAAGTACAGTTGTTATTTAAGAGAGAGTTGGCTATTGTAGATATAAGCCTATGGACTGTTTAAGATTATTATCAAGGCAAGATTGCAGTTAGAGAGAGTGACATCATCAGTGTGCATCCTGTGATTTTCGTCAATGTCATTGGAAACAATTCTTCCTCTATTTTTACTACAAAAGAGAACCATTTTCACATATGTTGATGTTGGGTTGGTGCTGGAGAGGAATATGACATTAAAAAATGTTGCAATTTCCCTTTGTCACAGGCATTTTTTTCTGTGGTAAAATAACAAAGATTTAAGACTCTATTTTACTTCTGTGACATGGTGAGCTTGGACCCAGGCGCAGAGAAGTGACCAAACGAGGAATCAGTGGTTAAGGATCAACATAATACTTTACTGAGAAACAGTAAACAAAGGATCACAGTAAAACTGGGAAAACAACAAACACTAAGTCTCAAACTCACAATTAAAGCTTCTGCAAACACCAACAGAAAACACACCTCACTTAACATGGAATCATAATGAGTAAATAGGACACACTTGAGTGTGGTTGTCACCAGGACGGTCTCTGCCGCCCTCTGGTGACAGGTGGAACCATGACAACATCATTAGAATGCATTAAATGGATTATGAACTGCCTATACTGTGCCAGTCCCTCAGTAATGGCACAGTCCATGAAATTGTTATTGTACACATAAGAACATTTACAGATGACTGAACCTTTCAAACAACATGCACCATGTAAAATCAGTCTTCAGAGGGAACGACCTTGTTCAATTTCTCAATTATTCTATTCTGCTTACTACTTGAACAACCTTGACAGTCATATCACAGTGGCTCTTACTACTACACCCACTATTGCTGGAAAAAAATCATGTTTTTTTTTAAAGATGTTTGCATATTGCAAATGGCTGTCTTACAAAGCCTGCAGAAAACAACTTGTTTGCTTAAATATTTATGTTGACTAAACTTTGATGAATAAACCATTGTAAATGTGTATAAATGTTGCTTTACTTCTTTCATATCAATTGTTTAAAATTGTAATGCTTATAGTGCTTACAAACATGTACAAATAATGAAATACACATTTGTTAATAATATGTACACTTTTTACAGTAATATTTTCTTCCTTAAAGTTATTGTTATTGCCAGCAGCATACGACCCTGCCTCCCACTGCTGGCTTGCTTCTGAAGCTAAGCAGGGTTGGTCCTGGTTGCAGCATACCACCCTGCCTCCCACTGCTGGCTTGCTTCTGAAGCTAAGCAGGGTTGGTCCTGGTTGCAGCATACCACCCTGCCTCCCACTGCTGGCTTGCTTCTGAAGGTAAGCAGGGTTGGTCCTGGTTGCAGCATACCACCCTGCCTCCCACTGCTGGCTTGCTTCTGAAGCTAAGCAGGGTTGGTCCTGGTTGCAGCATACCACCCTGCCTCCCACTGCTGGCTTGCTTCTGAAGCTAAGCAGGGTTGGTCCTGGTTGCAGCATACCACCCTGCCTCCCACTGCTGGCTTGCTTCTGAAGCTAAGCAGGGTTGGTCCTGGTTGCAGCATACCACCATGCCTCCCACTGCTGGCTTGCTTCTGAAGCTAAGCAGGGTTGGTCCTGGTTGCAGCATACCACCCTGCCTCCCACTGCTGGCTTGCTTCTGAAGCTAAGCAGGGTTGGTCCTGGTTGCAGCATACCACCATGCCTCCCACTGCTGGCTTGCTTCTGAAGCTAAGCAGGGTTGGTCCTGGTTGCAGCATACCACCATGCCTCCCACTGCTGGCTTGCTTCTGAAGCTAAGCAGGGTTGGTCCTGGTTGCAGCATACCACCATGCCTCCCACTGCTGGCTTGCTTCTGAAGCTAAGCAGGGTTGGTCCTGGTTGCAGCATACCACCATGCCTCCCACTGCTGGCTTGCTTCTGAAGCTAAGCAGGGTTGGTCCTGGTTGCAGCATACCACCATGCCTCCCACTGCTGGCTTGCTTCTGAAGCTAAGCAGGGTTGGTCCTGGTTGCAGCATACCACCCTGCCTCCCACTGCTGGCTTGCTTCTGAAGCTAAGCAGGGTTGGTCCTGGTTGCAGCATACCACCCTGCCTCCCACTGCTGGCTTGCTTCTGAAGCTAAGCAGGGTTGGTCCTGGTTGCAGCATACCACCCTGCCTCCCACTGCTGGCTTGCTTCTGAAGCTAAGCAGGGTTGGTCCTGGTTGGTCCCTGGATGGGAGACCAGATGCTGCTGGAAGTGGTGTTGGAGGGCCAGTAGGATTCACTCTTTCCTCTGGTCTAAAAAATATCCCAATGCCCCAGGGCAGCGATTGGGGACATTGCTCTGTGTAGGGTGCCATCTTTCGGCTGGGACGTTAAACGGGTGTCCTGACTGTCTGAGGTCATTAAAGATCCCATGGCAGTTATCTTAAGAGTAGGGGTGTTAACCCTGGTCTACTGGCTAAATTCCCAAGCTGTCCCTCATACCATCATGGTCACCTAATCATCCCCAGCTTACAACGGTCTCATTCATCCCCTGTAACTATTCCCCTGGTTGTTGCTGTAAATGAGAATGTGTTCTCAGTTAAAAAAAACTAACAATCAGTACTATGAAAGTACTTCATTTTCTATAGACTAGAATATTTTTTTACAAGATGCCTTCCTGTTATTTTTTAATTGATTGTGAGTTAAATACTTGACTTACTGTGTATTGGGTTTGCACAAAAAGGCATTTTGCACTGGAAATGTTCAAAAGTATGGCGTAAAAAGTGTAAAAACTAAAATCAAGTGTAAAACATTTGAATAAAAAATGTTGATCAAAAATGTTTGATCAAAAAAAGTGGGAAAATGGAAAAGCGATATTTTAAAGGCATCTGTTACGGATATCAGTATCCTGTGTGTGTGTATGATCAAGAGGACCTCTGACAAACAGCCCAGGAAAGAATCAAAGAACGTTTAACTTATTGCTGATGCAATACAGTCACCAGTCACTCATGAGCAGCTGCTTGCTAACCAAAAGGTTGACAACAAGCTTGCTAAATGTTTTTCTAGTGTTGTCTCATTGGAAGATGTGAAGAAGAAGAATGTGGCTTACTTCATTGATGGTAATCTCCTCATGCGTAAATGGAAATCCCATGTTGACGCAGGTGGAGATTGGAATGCTGTTTACCAAATAGTGATTCCTACAGCCTTTTGACAAAATGTATTATCCCTTGCTCATGATCACCAGTGGTCTGGTCATTTAGGAATCACAAAGACTTATGATCGGATCCTTCGACATTTCTTTTGGCCGGGTTTAAAACAAGATGTGGCTCAGTTCTGTCGGACATGCCACATGTCAGATAACAGGAAAACCAAATCAGGTTATTCCTCCCGCTCCTCTTTGTCCCATACCTGTCATAGGTGAACCATTCGAGCATGTGGTGGTTGATTTGATACCCCGAGGCCATTCCTCTGCGAAGGATTACAGCCCCGGTAGTGAGTAAAGCCTTAATAAAATTCTTCACGACATTCGGGTTACCTAAGGTGGTACAAAGCGATCAAGGTACCAATTTCCTATCCAAGCTCTTCAAGCAGGTGTTAAAATCATTGTCAATTACGCACCGTGTGTCAAGCGCCTATCACCCAGAGTCTCAGGGTGCGCTTGAAAGATGGCATCAGACACTGAAGTCTATGCTACTTAAATATTGTTTGGAATCTGAGAAAGATTGGGATGAGGGAGTTCCTCTAGTTTTGTTTGCTGCTCGTGAAACTGTGCAGGAGTCCCTAGGTTTCAGCCCGGCTGAACTGGTGTTTGGTCACACAGTGAGAGGACCAATGAAAGTCCTTAAAGAACAGTTCTTGTCCCAAGAGTTGTGTACCAGAGATGAGAATGTGTTGGACTACGTTAGTCGCATTCGTGAGCGCCTACACCAAGCTTGTGCTCTCGCAAAGGAAGCTCTGTCTTCCTCACAGAGGAGCATGAAAAGACACTACGATAAAGAGGCTGTTTCTCGTCCACTACAGCCAGGTGACGAAGTACTGGTGTTATTACCTGTTCCAGGATCTTCACTGTCAGCTTGTTTCTCTGGTCCTTATTTAATTGAAAAGAAAATAAGTGAAACTGACTATGTGCTTCAAACTCCTGATAGACAACGCCAATCTCGTGTGTGTCACATTAACATGTTGAAAGCTTACCACACCCGACCCATCACACAGTTAGTTTTTGAACTGAGGACAGTACTGCTGTCTCCTCTGCTACTACTGCTATGATAGTGGACTGTCATATTGATGATGTTGATGGATTGGAGTTGCGCAATACTCAACAGCAGTGTGTTAGATTGCCCAACTCAGAAATGCTGCTGTCTATGGTTAATTTAACGAACGGACAGGCCGATGATATTGTGAGGCTACTACAGTTTTCCATGTCTCTTTAATGACGTTCCTACTCGCACAAACGTGTTGGAACATGACAATAATGTTGTAAATGTTACACCTATCAAGCAACACCCATATCGTATCAACGCTTCCAAGAGGAAGATAATGAGGGATGAGGTGAAATATTTGTTGGAGAATGACCTGGCTACGCCAAGTTCCAGCCCTTGGAGTTCTCCTTGCATTTTGGTTCCTAAACCTGATTGTACGTCCAGGTTATGTACGGATTATCGAAAGGTAAATTCTGTCACAATGCCAGATTCGTTCCCGTTACCCAGACTGGACGACTGTCTCGACACTATTGGTGCTGCTAAGTATGTAACTAAGTTGGACCTCTTAAAAGGTTACTGGCAGGTTCCGTTAACTTCACGTGCTTCTGAGATTTCTGCCTTTGTGACCCCAGACAACTTCCTACAGTACTCAGTCATGGCTTTTGGGATGCGAAATGCACCAGCCACTTTCCAACGACTGACTCCGTATTAGCTGGAGTTCCTAATTGTAGTGCATACCTTGATGACCTAGTGATTTATTCATCTGAGTGGTCAGAATATGTTGACTCTCTAAGGGTAGTATGTGAACGGTTGGCAGCTGCTTCTCTAACCCTGAACTTGGCAAAGTGTGAGTTTGGGAAGGCTACTGTTACCTTGGGAAGGCTACTGTTACCTATCTCGGTAAAGAGGTTGGCCATGGACAGGTGCGCCCTGTTGATGTGATGCCAAGGTCTTGGCTATAACTGCATTCCCTGCACCTACAACCAGACGAGAGCTACGCCGCTTTTTAGGGATGGTTGGCTACTACCGTAGTTTCTGTAAAAATGTATCTGCGGTAGTCCGGCTAGACCATTTGTGTGGTCCCCTGATTGTAAGAGAGCTTTTGAATCAGCGAAAGCACTCTTATGTAGTACACCTGTACTTGCTGCTCCAGATTTTGAACAATCGTTCAAACTTGAGGTAGATGCTAGTGCCAGAGGTGCTGGTGCTGTTCTACTGCAGCAGGACAAGGGTGGAGTAGATCATCCCGTTTGTTATTTTTCCCGTAAATGTCAAACAAACTATGCGACAATAGAACAAGAAGCTCTTGCTTTGTTGTTGGCTCTGCAATACTTTGAAGTATATATTGGTTCCAGTGCCCTACCAGTGATTGTATATACTGACCATAACCCCTTAGTTTTTCTCCACCGAATGTACAACCAGAACCAGCGCCTTATGCGTTGGGCGCTGATTGTACAGAATTATAATTTGGAGATCCGCCACAAAGGGTTCTGATAATGTATTGGCAGATGCTTTGTCTCGTGTGTAAATTATTTTTTTGTATGTTTTGTGAGGTTGACTTTGTTGTTGATCTTGTGGGTTATTCATTGACATACTGTAGTCGCAATCCCTAGGGTTGCTCTTTTAAGGGTGGGAGTGTTACGGATACCAGTATCCTGTGTGTCCTGTGTTCTTTTCTCTCCTTCTCCCATCACAGGTGAAAATCATCACTCCCCAATCAGTCACCAATCCAATCATCAATCAGAAGACGCACCTCCTCCTTTTTCCTACCCTATCACAGTTCCTTTCCCTTGGTTTAAAAACCATGTCAGTTGTTTGCTCTAGAGCTCAATCTCTCTGTAAATGCCATGTCTGTAGGTCTCTGTGGTTCACTCTCTCTTTATGTATTAACCTCTCTTTTGTTTGAGCACCTCCATAGCACTTTGTCATCACCTGTGAGTATTGTTATGGTGTTTGTTTGTTTGCTGTTGGGAAAAGGGGAAACCAAGACAAGTCGCCCATGTGCATACACTACCCGTAGGTAGACTTTGTTAAATACACTAGTTAGAACTGGGTGGACCACCCACTGTATTGTTGGTTAGTTAGTTAGCTGTTGTTAAAGTAGGCTAGTCTAGCTTAGGGGTGTTTTTGAATACTTATTGTTTCTTTCCTTGGGTCCAGCTCAGCCCCTTTTCCTGCTCCCCCCATTACCGTGTGTTTACAAATAAACCTTGAGTTTGACGGTAGATTTCAGTTGTCCTGGTTATTTCATTAACACTTTTACTTTGTCACTATTATAATTTGCATGAGTTGTTATGGGTCTCATTACCATCCCCCCCCCAGACTGTCGGGCCAGAAGGGATTCGTAACAGCATCAAGTAGCCTACATTTTATTCACCAGTGTCAGATTGTTCCAGAAAGGCAACAATGAAACCTTCAAACTATTAGTTATATGAAGACATACCAGGAGTGGTTAGCTACAGAGTACATTCATAATTCAGTCCTGTTTGGAGATGGAAGTCTGTTTTCAGTGTGTATGTGCTTTAGATGTACATTTTAAGTCAGAAGTTTACATACACTTAGGTTGGAGTCATTAACTTGTATTCCAGACGCACTGAGTTTGAAGGTAGGCCTTGAAATACATCCACAGGTACACCTCCAATTGACTCAAATTATGTGTATTAGCCTATCAGAAGCTTCTAAAGCCATTACATCATTTTCTGGAATTTCCAAGCTGTTTAAAGGCACAGTCAACTTAGTTTATGTCGACTTCTGACCCACTGGAATTGTGATACAGTGAAACAATCTGTCTGTAAACAATTGTTGGAAAAATGACTAGTGTCATGCACACAGTAGATGTCCTTGTACTATCTTGCCAAAACTAGTTTGTTAACAAGAAATTTGTGGAGTGGTTGAAAAACGAGTTTTAATGACTCCAACCTAAGTGTATGTAAACTTCCCACTTCAACTGTATGTGTTATTTCATTGTTTTAATGTCTTCACTATTATTCCACATTGTAGAAATAGTACAAATAAAGAAGTACCTGTCACGCCTTGGTCATTGTATTTTGTGTTTTTGTTATATGTTTGGGTAGGCCAGGGTGTGACATGGGTTTATATGTTGTTTTCGTATTGGGGTTTGTATAGTTGGGATCGCGGCTGTTTAGGGGTGTGTCTAGTTATGCTTGGCTGCCTGAGGCGGTTCTCAATCAGAGTCAGGTGCTTGTCGTTGTCTCTGATTGAGAACCGTATTTAGACAGCCTGACTTTCGCTTTGTATTTCGTGGGTGGTTGTCCTGTCTCTGTGTTGTAGTCACCAGATAGGCTCAGTCACTTGGTTTTTTCTTTTCAATTGTTTTGGAAGAGAAGAGAACGAGCGCCATTCTCCTTGCGGAGATGGTGCTAAATACATCAACACGGTCGGTCCCTGGGATTGGGCTGGCCAACACGATTCGGTTTGCTTGGAAGGAAAAGGAGTTTGAGCCTTTAGGACGGGAATCCTTTGGAAGGATAATATTGATGGGGATTCTAAAGCTGACGGTGAAGGACGTGTTTTGTTTCCAAGGCAACTCGTTGGAGGGAGCATACGACGTTGCACTATATACAGAGGAAAAACACGATGATATCCTGAGAAGGGCAAGAGCAGTGGGAGGTGAGAGGCCGATGTGCCACTACGAAATAACAAGCCTGGCGAAGAATAACTTTAGGGTTGTAACTGTAAACATTTACAACCCTTACGTTAAGGACGAAGAGGTGAGGGCTTTTCTGGGGAGATGCATGGATAACGTCTCCTCAGCAAGGCACTTCAAAGACTCCCTTGGGTTTTGGAATGGGAGGAGAGGCTTCCAGGCCCTCCTCAGAGAGGACCCAAGGGGACATGGTGGCTACCTCCATCCTCCTGCTATGTTCTCCCTAGGGGCTGACAGGGGGACGTTGTATTATGCACGTCAGACCCCATTTTGCAGACGCTGTATGGCCTATGGTCACATATTCGCCTCATGCAGTGCAAGAAATGCAGATTTTGTGCATCTGAGGATCACGAGGCGAGGGATTGTGACAAGCCTAAGACGTGCCATGGGTGTGGCTCGTCAGCACACCTGTGGAGGGTGCCCGGCCCGTCAGAGGTCATATGCGTCTGCGGCTGGGGGGAGCAGGAGCGGGGGATGGGGGAAGAAGAGGAGGGGAAGGAAGCACGCCTCATGACCAGAGATCAGGTCCAGAGGGAAGGCCACAAGGAAGGAGGAGGAGCCAGAAGCGGCGGATGGAAGAGAGAAGGAAACGGAAGGCACGGGAGTAGGAGAACCAGAAAAAGCGGCGGAAGAAGGCAACCGAGTGGAGGAGCATGAGAGAGAAGAAAGCGAGGGAGGAGTGGTGGAGAAGGAGACGGTGGAAGAGAAAGTGGACTGGGGGGAAAGTGCCATGGTGGAAGAGATGAGGGGTATGGTGGAGGAGCTGGCAGGGGGAGGGTGGTATCTCTTCACTGCCGCCATCACCAAAGAAGAGTATGAAGAGGAGGGGGCAATTGGCCGACAGTGAGGGGGAAGGGATGGCCAAAGAGAGTGATGGGGGCGGGAGAAACCTCTGGGTTGCTGCTGGTTTCCCCAGGCCCTCAACTTCTGTTGGGTGGGGACACACATAACAAGACTCAGGACTGGGTACAAGAGGAGGTGGGGAGTTTTTGTTTGGGGACTCAGCCTCCCCAATTTTTTTTCCAAACCAGCTGCAACACTGGGGAGGGGAGGATTGTGGGGGTAGACCCAGGGTGCAGGGCACTCAGGAGCCAAACACTATTCCTGCATCCTGGGAGGGTGTGATGGAGGAAGAGGGGGATGTCGGGATTACGGATGGTGTTCTCACCGGTAGATATGGAGCAGGGAGCATCGGGTGAGTCTCCTGTTTTATGTTTTTTTCTGCCTGGGTTTAGAATTTGAGTGTATTACATGTATTTATTTTTCATGGAGTCTAATTTTACTTTTGTTAGTTTAAATGTAAGGGGTTTAAGGGATTTTGTTAAGAGGAGGGCGGTTTTTAGTTATTTGGAGGGTGTGGGGTTTGATTTTGTTTTTACAGGAGGTTCACCTGAGGGATGGAGGATGTTATTAGGTTTAAGAGGGAGTGGGACAAGGGGAGTCGGTTTGGGGTGTTGGGGGTGCACTCATCGGGGTAGGGATTTTGTGTGGGCACAGGGAGGTAAAAGTGGAGGATTCTTTCGTGGTAATGCAGGGGAGGGTTATAGGGGTGGATGTCACGATAAGGGATTGTAAATTTAGATTAGTGGTGGTGTATGGGCCACAGGTGGTGGCAGACAGAAGGGAGATGGTGGACTGTCTGACGCCCTGTGTGTCACAAATAGGAAATTAGTGATAGGGGGATTTTAATACAGATTTAGGAAGAGGGGGATAGCAGTGCGGGCGCCATTGCCAGGCTAATGGCTTGCCATGGTCTGGTAGATGGTGGTCTGCACACTACTCCGAAAATGGACGGTCCTACATGGCGTAACTCCAGAGGGGTTGAGCGGAGGCTCGACTATATTTTTGTACCCAGGTCTTTGGGTAAGTTGTCTGGGCGGCTGTTGCCTGTTTTCTTTCGGATCACGACGGGGTGCTCCTGCAGGTGGGGTCGCCAGTCTGCCTCTTTGGTAGAGGGTACTGGAAGCTAGATCGGGATGTGCTGGAGGAGCAGGCTTTTGTTGACGGGTTTTATGGTTTCTTTTGGAGGCTTGAGGGCCTCCGGTCCATGCGAGGGGTGTTAGAGTGGTGGGAATTAGTTAAGGTGAGGATTAGGGCTTTATAATAGGGTATTGCAAGAGGAAAAAAAGGGAGGAGAGGAGGGAGGTGGATCGTATCCAGAGGTTAATTGAACTCGAATACGAGGCAGGCAACCTCGGCGGGTCGTTTGACTGGGAGAGATCCGCAACCCTAAAGGCGCAGCTCAGGGAGTTGCAGGAGCGGAAGGCTCGAGCTTTCCTTGAGCGAGCGCATAGTGGCTTTCTAGAACATAATGAGACTTGTTCTGCTATGTTCTTTAAGTTGGTTAGGGCAAGACAGAGTAGGAAGGTAATGCATGGTGTTAGGGAAGAAAATGGTAGTATAGTTAGAGAACCAGAGGATATGGTCAGGGTGACAACTGATCATTTCCAAGGTTTATTTAAGGAAAGGGAAATAGATGTAGAGCAGGGAAATGTGTTTTTAGAACACTTGTCCAGGCGGTTGCCGGAGGACATTAGAGAAGTGATGGAGGCCCAGATCTCACTAGAAGAGGTTGAGAGCGCTCTTATGAGGATGGGAAAAGGGAAGGTGCCTGGGATAGATGGGCTGCCGGCTGAGTTTTATCTCAAGTTTTGGGGTATACTTGGACCAGTGGTCCTCGAAGTCTTGAAGGCTATCCTTGAGACGAGGGTCCCGGGGGGATCAATGGCTGTTGGTGTGCTGTCACTTTTATATAAGAAGGGGGAAGTAACAGACCTTGGCAACTGGCGGCCGTTGACCATGCTGTGTGTAGATTACAAGCTACTTGCAAAGGTTTTAGCAGACCGGTTGCGCACAGCCCTTCCCTACGTCGTTCATGAGGATCAGACGTGCGGGGTAGAGGGCCGCTCTATTCGATGGAACCTACAGTTAATCAGGGACTCCATCGCTTGGGTTGAAGATAGAGGTCTGCCTTTAATGGTAGCAGCGCTAGATCAGGCGAAAGCCTTCGATCGCGTGAATAGATCCTTTTTATTCAGAGTGTTAGGTCGATTAGGATTTGGGGAGAAGTTTATAGGATGGATTCGTACATTATATGTCGGAGCGGGGTGCCGAGTTAGTGTAAATAGTCACTTGGGTGATGTTTTTGACCTCTCGTCTGGGGTCAGGCAGGGGTGCCCACTCTCGGCTCTCCTCTTCGTTCTGTACATGGAGCCTCTGGGGGCTGCCATTAGGGCAGACACAGGGGTGGAAGGTTTGCTGATCCCTGGAAGTGGTGGGCTGCGTGTTAAGATGACGCAGTACGCCGACGACACTTCCTTGCTGTTGTGCAAGGACTCGTGCCTGACAAGGTCCCTTGTCATCTTTGGGGATTTCACCCGAGCGTCTGGAGCAGTTCTGAACCATGCAAAGTCTTCAGTCAAGTTTTTCGGAAGATGGCGCGGTAGAACGGATGTGCCTGGGGGGTTATCTCTCTGTGAGGGGGCCCTGAGGATTCTCGGGGTCCATTTTGAGACCTCCGGCTCAGCGACGCTAAACTGGAACATGCGTTTCGCAGTGGTACAGAGGAAGCTAGCAATGTGGAAAGCTAGGTATTTGTCTTTTATGGGCAAAGTCCTGGTCCTAAAGGTGGATGTGTTGCCGTCTCTTTTGTATTTGGCATACATCTACCCATTGCCGGCTTGTCTGAGGAGGCCTCTAGTGAGGCTTGTGTTTCAGTTTATGTGGAGTGGCAGGTGCGAGTGGGTCGCCAGGGCACGCATGATCTGTCCCATCGGGAGGGAGGTAGGGGGTACCACATTTCCCCCTCAAGCTGGACTCAATTTTGTTTCCTTCTTGTTAACGGAGCTTGCTCAGCCAGTGATACACCCGTCCGGTTACCTCCTGCGGGTGTTTTCTCGTATCAGGCGAGAAGCATAATGGTGTGGTCTAACACGGGTCCTCGGGCGGAACAGCTGCCGTGGCACTTTGGTCATGCGGCCAAGTGGCTGCGTGCGCACCCTGAGGTTGAAGTTGCCCGAGTAGGTTTAGATCACAGGCACCTGTACGAGGAGGTCAGAAAGGCAGGGAGTCCGGCGCCTGTAGTGGGCATCTCGGAAGTGGTCTGGGAGGGAGTGCAGGCGCGGGGTCTGGATAACAGGCTCAAGGACCTGAATTGGTTGAGCCTTCATAAGTGTTTGCCGGTACGTTCCATCTTGTACCGGTATAATTTGGTGCAATCCCCACCTGTCTAAGATCCTCTTGTGGCAGGGAGGAGACTGTGCGCCATGTCTTTTGGGACTGTGCCTTTGCCGGAGTAGTATGGGCTAGGGCACGGGTGTTGTTAGGTTTGGTAAAGGGGATTTTGTATTGACGTGGGCCAGGTTAGAGAGGGGTGTAGGGAGAGCGAGAGGGACGGATAGGGACAGGTTTCTGCTCTGGCTTCTCATGAGTCTCTTTAAACGGGGGCTGTGGGAAGCAAGGCAGAACATGGTGAAGACAGGGAAAGGTTGGGGGTGGAAGGGATAGTGAGGAGGGTGGAAGGAGATTTGAGGGGAGGATGAAGAGGGAGGAGAGGAAGTGGGGGCAGCATGCTGCTCGGGAGAGGTGGAAGGGGGGTTTAGGGCTGGGTGTCATTTAGATTTGTAAGAGGATAGATTAGGGACGGGGAGATAGGGAGAGGTATTTTGTAGGGTAACGGGGAGGGAAGATGCTCCCCTGAGGTTTTGTTTGTGGTTTATGTTTTAGTTTAATTAGTTTATTTAAAATACCATTATTTGTGTATGTATGTAAATTATGAGTTGTAAAGAATGAATGGTATTGAAGATAATAAATTATTTTTATAAAAAAAAAAAAAAAAAAGATAGGCTGTAATTAGTGTTCCGTTTGTTGTTTTGTATTCTCACAGTTATTTCTTGTATCACGTTTTTCTTCATTAAAGTAACATGAGTAACCTACGCTGCATTTCGGTCCGACTCTCTTTCCACAAACGAAGAACGCCGTTACAGAACCACCCACCACTCACGGACCGAGCAGCGTGGTAACTGGCAGGAGCTAAAGGAAGACGTTATGGACAGCAGAAGTATGGATTATACGACGTGGGAGGAAATCGACAGGTGGGCGGCCGACCCAGAGCGAGTGCAGGAGCCCGCCTGGGATTCCCTACAGCAATGCGAAGAGGGCTATAGACGTATGGAGTCGAAAAGGAAAGCACGGAGGCGCAGAGCGAAAACCGAAAGTAACGGGGAAAGCGCAGAGAGAGAGTGGCTGAGTCAGGAGTCAGACCTGAGCCTACTCTCCCTGTTAATCATGAAGAACAGTTGCAGTGGGAGAGACTACACCATTTGGAGATTTGGACATGGGAGGAGGAATTAGACGGTAAAGGACCCTGGGCGCAGCCGGGAGAATATCGCCGTCCCAAGGACGAAATAGAAGCAGCTAAAGCGGAGGCGGTTGGAAACCGGAAAGTCACCCTGCGCATACTCCCTGTGCTCACCGTTGGGCTAGAGAGACCGGGCAGGCACCGTGTTATGCTATGGAGCGCACGGTGTTTCCAGTGCGGGTGCAGAGCCAGCTGCGCCACATACCAGCTCTTCCTATTGGCCGGGCTAGAGTGGGCATCGAGCCAGGTAAGCTTGGGCAGGCTCGGTGCTCAAGAGCTCCAGTGCGCCTGCACGGTCCGGTCTATCCAGAGCCACCTCTACACACCAGTCCTCCGGTAGCAGCTCCCTGCACCAGGCTTCCTGTGCGTGTCCTCGCGCCAGTACCACCAGTTCCAGCACCACGCACCAGGCCTTCAGTGCGCCTCGCCTGTTCAGCACAGCCAGAGCCTTCCTTCCCTTCTACGCTGTTGGAGTCTCCCGCCTGTTCAGCGCAGCCAGAGCCTGTCTCCTCTCCTGCGCTGCCGGAGCCTCCTGCTTGTTCAACACAGCCAGAGCCTTCCTTCCCTCCTACGCTGTTGGAGTCTCCCGCCTGTTTAGCGCAGCCAGAGCCTGTCTCCTCTCCTGCGCTGCCGGAGCCTCCCGCCTGTTCAGCGCAGCCAGAGCCTGTCTCCTCTCCTGCGCTGTCGGAGTCTCCCGCCAGTTTTGCGCAGCCAGAGCCTTTCTCCTCTCCTGCGCTGCCGGAGTCTCCCGTCTGCCCAGCACAGCCAGCGCCGCCAGTCTGCCCAGCGCCGCCAGTCTGCCCAGCGCCGCCAGGCTGCCAGGATCTGCCCGACAACCAGTCTCTTCCAGATCTGCCAGACAACCAGTCTCTTCCAGATCTGCCAGACAACCAGAATCTTCCAGATCTGCTGGTCAACCGGAATCTTCCAGTTCCGCCAGCCAGCCAGGATTTACCGGAGCCGACTACCTGTCTGAGCTTCATCTCAGTACTGGGCGTCCTCTCAGTACTGGGCATCCTCTCAGTACTGGGCTTCCCCTCAGTCCCGGGCTGCCTCTGTCCCGAGATGCCCCTCTGTCCTGAGCTGCCCCTCAGTCCCGAGCTGCCCCTCAGTCCCGAGCTGCCCCTCAGTCCCGAGCTGCCCCTCAGTTCCGGGCTGCCCCTCAGTCCCGGGCTGCCCCTCAGTCCCGGGCTGCCCCTCAGTCCCGAGCTGCCCCTCAGTCCCGGGCTGCCCCTCTGTCCCGAGATGCCCCTCTGTCCCGAGATGCCCCTCTGTCCCGAGCTGCCCCTCAGTTATGTGGGGATCAGGGTGAGGACTATTAGGCCATGGTCGGCGGAGAAGGTGGATTATCCCAGGACGCGAAGGGGAGGAACTAGGACATTCATGGAGTGGGGTCCACGTCCCGAGCCAGAACCGCCACCATGGACAGACGCCCACCCGGACCCTCCCTATGCTCTTGAGGTGCGTCCGGGAGTCCGCACCTTAGGGGGGTTCTGTCACGCCTTGGTCATTGTATTTTGTGTTTTTGTTATATGTTTGGGTAGGCCAGGGTGTGACATGGGTTTATATGTTGTTTTCGTATTGGGGTTTGTATAGTTGGGATCGCGGCTGTTTAGGGGTGTGTCTAGTTATGCTTGGCTGCCTGAGGCGGTTCTCAATCAGAGTCAGGTGCTTGTCGTTGTCTCTGATTGAGAACCGTATTTAGACACCCTGACTTTCGCTTTGTATTTCGTGGGTGGTTGTCCTGTCTCTGTGTTGTAGTCACCAGATAGGCTGTAATTAGTGTTCCGTTTGTTGTTTTGTATTCTCACAGTTATTTCTTGTATCACGTTTTTCTTCATTAAAGTAACATGAGTAACCTACACGCTGCATTTCGGTCCGACTCTCTTTCCACAAACGAAGAACGCCGTTACAGTACCCTTGAATGAGTAGGTGTGTGCAACCTTTTGACTGGTACTGTACATGAATGAGTATGATCCCTGAGATGACTAATAAAAAAAAGTATGGACACAATTCAGAATAACACAACGCAACAATACTTTGGAGTAGAAAAAGATCTATGTTTATTTTGAATTGAATAAGAACATATGCCAACTTGCACAATACTATAGTACATTGTGTTCCATTTAAATCATTTGGTCATTTCAAACCGCATTTGTTAGATCATGTTATTAATCAGTAGCAAACTAGTCAAGACAAAAGCAAGTTGACTAATAACCAATATGTCTATTTATAATTGCTATTGAAAACATGTTAGTATAACAATTATCTGAGCAATTTGTTCAGAGTTCCTTGGATTATTATACCCACAAACCAATACTGTAACTTGTTACGTATATCTCCCCACACTATGCAGTATATTACACAGTGTATATATGTGTACCTCCAAGTACTACACTTAACATTCAGTAATGTGAATAGGAGGACTCTAGTGACAGTGAGAAGAGACTAGGAAGATACTGACTGAACAACATATTTTTTAAGACATGTCAGAATGTTAATCAGTTAAAGTTTGAGTGACAGCTAACCCAACAACATATACTGTTTTGTAACACACCATTACTGTATGCTGCACTCTTGGTTTTATAAGGCTGATTGTTCCTGTTGAGGCTGACTGACTGAAATGACACTCTATTCCCTATATTTTGCACTACTTTTGAACAGAGCCAAATGGGAAGGTCCCTGCTGTTTGGAGACGCAATGGAGGTACTTGTGCATTTACTGGTATTTCCAGCAATATCCGCCAGGGTTGCTGCAGGTAATTGACACAACCTGTCTCCAATCAATCAATCAATCAATCAATCAATGTCTGTTCATGTGTGTCAGGATCTAGTTGCCTGTTTACAGCAATCAGTGATTTTTGGTTGTTTGTTTGATTAAACAATTTTATCCAAAATGTGTGTGAACAGAAACAATTTATTCTGATAATATGACATACAGTTGAAGTCAGAAATTTACATACACTTTAGCCAAATACATTTAAACTCAATTTTTCACAATTCCTGACATTTAATCCTAATACAAATTCCCTGTTTAGGTCACTGTTTTAGGTCACCACTTTATTTTAAGAATGTGAAATGTCAGAATAATAGTATTCAGAATAATTTATTTCAGATGTTATTTCTTTCATCACATTCCCAGTGGGTCAGAAGTTTACATACACTCAATTAGTATTTGGTAGCATTGCCTTTAAATTGTTTAACTTGGGTCAAATGTTTTGGGTAGCCTTCCACAAGCTTCCCAGAATAAGTTTTGTGAATTTTGGCCCATTCCTTCTGCCAGAGCTGGTGTAACTGAGTCAGGTTTGTAGGCCTCCTTGCTCGCACACGCTTTTCCAGTTCTGCCCACAACTTTTCTATAGGATTGAGGTCACGCCTTTGTGATGGCCACTCCAATACCTTGACTTTGTTGTCCTTGAAACGTCTTGTGGCTCAAATCCCGTTAACGGGATAGATTTGACAACATCCTGTGAAAATGCAGAGAGCGAAATTCATAGAACATTTTTAGAAATATCTAACTTTCATACATTCACAAGTGCATTAAACCAAATTAAAGCTTAACTTCTTGTTAATCTAGCCACCGTGTCAGATTTCAAAAAGGCTTTACGGCGAAAGCACACCATGCGATTATCTGATGACATCACCCAGCATACCAACACATGAAAATCAGATTTCATCCCACCATGCGTGACAAAAAACTCAGAAATAACAATTTAATTCATGCATTACCTTTGGACTACCCAGGACCAACCATGCCTTACCTTTTCATGCCTTACCTTTGAAGATCTTCATCTGTTGGCACTCCAATATGTCCCCAAAATATCATAAATTATCCTTTTGTTCGATAAATTTATTTGGCGCGTTTTACTCAAACAACTTTCCTAATACAACCTTTGGTATTTTTTTACGTAAATAATCGATAAAATGTAAGACGGGATAAACTGTGTTCAATAGAGGATAAAAACAAAGTGGAACGAGCTTTCAGGTCTTACGTCTCATCCACAACAGTACACATCACTCAACCCTCATTCTGAACTGCTTACTTCTTCGTTACTCAAAAGAAAAACATCAACCAATTTCTAAAGACTGTTGACATCCAGAGGAAGCAATAGAAACGAGCAAGTGCCTTAGAAATCTAGATCCACACAGAAATCCATTGAAAAGAGTGACCTCAATTTTTTGGGATGGTTTGTCCTCAGGGTTTCGCCTGTCAAATAAGTTATTTTATACTCACAGACGTCATTTTAATTAACAGATGTAGAAACTTTAGAGTGTTTTCCATCCAAATCTACCAATTATATGCATATCCTAGCTTCTGGGCCTGTGTAGCAGGCCGTTTACTTCGAAAACACTTTTCATCCGGACGTGAAAATACTGCCCCCTAGCCCAATTAAGCCATTTTGCCACAACTTTGGAAGTATGCTTGGAGTCATTGTTCAATTGGAAGACCAATTTGCGACCAAGCTTTAAACTTCCTTACTGATGTATTGGGATGTTGTTTCAATATATCCACATAATTTTCCATCCTCATGATGTCATCTATTTTGTAAAGTGCACCAGTCCCTCCTGCAGCAAAGCACCCCCACAACATGATGCTGCCATCCCCGTACTTCACGGTTAGGATGGTGTTATTCAGCTTGCAAGCATCTCCCTTTTTCCTAACAGTTCTATTTTTGTTTCATCAGACCAAAGGATATTTCTCCAAAAAGTACGATCTTTGCTCCCATGTGGAGTTGCAAAACGTAGTCTGGCTTTTTTTTATGGCGGTTTTGGAGCAGTGGCTTCTTCCTTGCTGAGTGGCCTCAGGTTATATCGATGTAGGACTCGTTTTACTGTGGATATAGATACTTGTACGTGTTTCCTCCAGCATCTTCACAAGATCCTTTGCTGTTTTTCTGGGATTGATTTGCACTTTTCGCACTAAAGTACGTTCATATCTAGGAGACGGAATGCATCTCCTTCCTGAGCGGTACGGCATCTGCGTGGTCCCATGGTGATTATACTTGCATACTATTGTTTGTACAGATGAACGTGGTACCTGCAGGCGTTTGGAAATTGCTCCCAAGGATGAACCAGACTTGTGGAGGTCTAACTAATTTTTTTCTGAGGTCTTGGCTGATTTTTTTTAACTTTCCCATGATGTCAAGCAAAGAGGCACTGAGTTCTAAGGTAGCCTTGAAATTCATCCACATGTACACCTCCAATTGACTCAAATGATGTCAATTAGCCTATCAGAAGCTTCTAAAGCCATGACATAATTTTCTGGAATTTTCCAAGCTGTTTAAAGGCACAGTCAACTTGGTGTATGTAAACTTCTGACCCACTGGAATTGCGATACAATGAATTATAAGGGAAATAATCTGTCTGTAAACAATGTTTGGAAAAATGACTTGTGCCATGCAAAACTATAGTTTGTTAACAAGAAATTTGTGGAGTGTTTGAAAAACGAGTTAAGTGCAGCTTAATTAAGTCATATGATTTTACATTTCAACTTCCTGCCCCTGTCACCAACACAATTGCTACTGTTAGGGGTGGTGAAAAAACTTATACTCAAAGCACAGAGATTTGAAGAAGACCCACATCCCCACCTCTTCTGCAGAAATGTTACTTCCTCTTTAGGTCTATCCTCCTGTCAAGGCTCTGCGATGCTGGGGGAGAAGTCGGTGCAGGAGAGCAGGTAGTATTGAACAAGCGCACACTTTATTATGGCAGTAGAGAAAATAACAGAAGAAAGCAGCTTCTTGAAAACCTCCATCCCACAAGGCAAAAGTGTAAATGTGCGATAAATGTTCAACACCAGACACTGTAATACAAAATAAACAAACGTGTGCAAACAAGGAGAGGAGCCGACTTCAGCGGAAGTCGTGACACCTTCCTGTTATGCTACCATCTCTTTGAGTGTGATTTAGCAGCCTAAGTCACATGATTTGATAGAAAATGGGACTTTGCATTTGAACTCCCTGCCCTCTAGACACTTTTGTGTTGACTTCAAAGTGTCCGTAATGCATCAAGTTTCTAGGTTTATGCAGCATGAGGGAATAAATTGACTGTGGAGCATAGTAGATAAAAAGTATTTCTTTCAATTATGAGAGCCATGGTTCTGTGAGGTCATAAGAACAACACAATACAGAATTATCACATGGATGAAGTCATTCATTACATTATGTACCTTAGGGAAATTTGCTTGACAAATGCTTGATGGCTGAAATGTGTCCATTTGAGTGTTAATAATACATCTAAGTAATACTTCATTAGTGAGTGTTAATAATACATCTAAGTAATACTTCATTAGAGAGTGTTAATAATACATCTAAGTAATACTTCATTAGAGAGTGTTTGTCACGCCCTGGTCTTAGTATTTTGTGTTTTCTTTATTATTTTGGTCAGGCCAGGGTGTGACATGGGTTTATTATGTGGTGTGTTTTGTCTTGGGGTTTTCGTAGGTATTGGGATTGTGGCTTAGTGGGGGTATCTAGCATAGTCTATGGCTGTCTGGAGTGGTTCTCAATCAGAGGCAGGTGTTTATCGTTGTCTCTGATTGGGAACCATATTTAGGCAGCCATATTTTTTGAGTGTTTCGTGGGTGATTGTTCCTGTCTCTGTGTTAGTTTGCACCAGTCTAGGCTGTTTCGGTTTTCGCGTTACGTTTCTTGTTTTTGTATTGTTCGTGTTTATTCGTTATTAAACATATATGAAAATTACCATGCTGCATTTTGGTCCGATCCTTGCTACACCTCCTCATCAGAGGAGGAGATAGAAGAAAACCGTTACAGTGTTAATAATACATCTAAGTAATACTTCATTAGAGAGTGTTAATAATACATATAAGTAATACTGTATTAGGGAGTGTTAATAATACATCTAAGTAATACTTCATCAGAGAGTGTTAATAATACATCTAAGTAATACTGTATTAGAGAGTGTTAATAATACATATAAGTAATACTGTATTAGGGAGTGTTAATAATACATCTAAGTAATACTTCATCAGAGAGTGTTAATAATACATCTAAGTAATACTGTATTAGGGAGTGTTAATAATACATCTAAGTAATACTTCATCAGAGAGTGTTAATAATACATCTAAATAACACTGTATTAGTGAGTGTTAATAATACATATAAGTAATACTGTATTAGGGAGTGTTAATAATACATCTAAGTAATACTGTATTAGTGAGTGTTAATAATACATCTAAGTAATACTTCATCAGAGAGTGTTAATAATACATCTAAGTAATACTGTATTAGAGAGTGTTAATAATACATCTAAGTAACACTGTATTAGTGAGTGTTAATAATACATCTAAGTAATACTTCATCAGAGAGTGTTAATAATACATCTAAGTAATACTGTATTAGAGAGTGTTAATAATACTTCTAAGTAATACTTTATTAGAGAGTGTTAATAATACATCTAAGTAATACTTCATCAGAGAGTGTTAATAATACATCATCAGAGAGTGTTAATAATACATCTAAGTAATACTTCATCAGAGAGTGTTAATAATACATCTAAGTAATACTTCATTAGAGAGTGTTAATAATACATCTAAGTAATACTTCATCAGAGAGTGTTAATAATACATCTAAGTAATACTTTATTAGAGAGTGTTAATAATACATCTAAGTAATACTTCATCAGAGAGTGTTAATAATACATCTAAGTAATACTTCATCAGAGAGTGTTAATAATACATCTAAGTAACACTGTATTAGTGAGTGCCTCCCATATTTTGCAGGTGTTTGTTACTCTTGATAAAATGTAACTAAATACAACCACATTTTCCAGTGATCAGTAAAACATTATAACAATAAGAAAGCAGCTAATCACCCCCCCGCCCCCAAGTGTCAATGTAATTGTAGGCTTCGATAACAGCAGAATATATTTATTTGCATTTATTAAGGTTGTTGTACATTCTACATCTAAAAATAAGTGATACATTGCAGCAGATTTAGCTATTCCTTTACTTTTCAATTTATATTTTTTTGCTTTACTTTACTTCACTACATTCCTAAAGAAAATAATGTACTTTCTACTCCATATATTTTCACTGACACCCAAAAGTACTCGTTACATTTTGAATGCTTAGCAGGACAGGAAAATTGTAGAATTCGCACACTTATCAAGAAAACATTCCTGGTCATCCGTACTGCCTCTGATGTGGCGGACTCACAAAAACAAACGGTGTGTTTGTAAATGATGTCCGAGTGTCTGACTCTCTGTAAAAAAAAAATAATAATAATTTAAAGGATTCTCTCTGGTTTGTCTAATATAAGGAATGTGAAATTATTTATAGTATAAACTTTAACGTTTACTTGAGTCATTTTCTATAAAGATATTTTTACTTCAACTTGAAAGTATGACAATTGGATACCTTTTTCACCACAGGTGGTAATCTCAATATGTCAATATTTATAATCTCCTGACTTGTTTCTACTGTAAGACGACCATATAGATGTCTTTCTCCAAGTGTTCAGTGTAGATAGTCCAGTGATGATGTATAGGCTGTGATTAGGTTATTTACGGGGCAGAGATACTTTCCTGAACAAGTGTGAGGTTTTGAAGTGAAGATCTAGCAGTTTTTATTCAAGTGTTTTTGTTGTTGCCATTTTAGGTGTTTGAATATCTTACTGTATGAGAGAACCTTTATATGTCGGTTCCTTGAGATGCCCAGACCCAGACAGACCCATAGGTACATTCCTGCTTTTCTGTTTTTATCAAATCCGTTGCTAGGAAGTAACCCCTCAATGTCTGTTACATTTTCTCATGCAACAAGGCGCACATTATTTATATCCAGCAAAATACAATCTGTTGTCCAACGTTCCCTTTGTATACCTTATATCTCCATCTCCCTATGCCCTGTACTAGTTAGACTATATCTCCATCTCCCTATGCCCTGTACTAGTTAGACTATATCTCCATCTCCCTATGCCCTGTACTAGTTAGACTATATCTCCATCTCACTATGCCCTGTACTAGTTAGACTATATCTCCATCTCCCTATGCCCTGTACTAGTTAGACTATATCTCCATCTCACTATGCCCTGTACTAGTTAGACTATATCTCCATCTCACTATGCCCTGTACTAGTTAGACTATATCTCCATCTCACTATGCCCTGTACTAGTTAGACTATATTTCCATCTCCCTATGCCCTGTACTAGTTAGACTATATCTCCATCTCCCTATGCCCTGTACTAGTTAGACTATATCTCCATCTCACTATGCCCTGTACTAGTTAGACTATATCTCCATCTCACTATGCCCTGTACTAGTTAGACTATATCTCCATCTCCCTATGCCCTGTACTAGTTAGACTATATCTCCATCTCCCTATGCCCTGTACTAGTTAGACTATATCTCCATCTCCCTATGCCCTGTACTAGTTAGACTATATCTCCATCTCCCTATGCCCTGTACTAGTTAGAAGAGAGCAGTTAAGGAGATAAGTGGTTTTTCATTTCGGAATTGGCAATAAAAACAACGGGTAAAACAACAGGAAGGTATTTTCAGTGGCCGTTTATTTTATAGTGCCATGAAATAACTATGAAATAAATAGTAGTGGTTTGTCATTAAATAGTTCATATCCATTCAATCATGCTTCTTGGAAAGCAACGGTAGCTGTAACTGCAACTGTAAATTAATCTTACAATAGTGCATAGCTTTTTAGCCTGACAGGCAGAAATACACTTTTAACTTCCATCTTTACACAGGGAAATGTACAATTCTGTGCTCTCAAACGTGCAATACCCTGATCTATCTTTATGTTCATTCTGTAAGTAGTGATGACTAAAATATATTTCCAATGATGTTATCCTGTAAATTTAGAGAAGAGGTACGAGTTAATGTGTTGTGTTCTCTGTCTTTAGGCCTTTTTCCAGGTTGATAGGAAAGGCAAGGCCAACTTTCACTCTTTTATACTCTAACAGTTCTCAATATTAGGTGTTCCAAATGTTTGGTTAACTCTGTGTATATAGAGGAAGATTTAAATATCAAGTAATGAAGTCAAACAACTTGTAGAATGTACAGCACTGTTAGCTACAGACTCTCATTGTGTTCTGCATCTATTTACTATAGCTGCAACTCCAGCTCCCACTGCTGCACCAACTCCCACACCAACTGGGCCCCCAACTACTCCCACAACTGCTCCGATTATGGCACCTTTCCTTAAAATTTCAGCTTTCTCTCTAGCTTCACATTCCTGTTTTCTCCTCAGCTTCTCTTCTTCTTCCCTTAGACATTCTCCTTCAAACCTTGTCTTCAGTTCTTCCATCTCTCTGAGTCTCTGTTCTTCGTTCTCTTTCAGGAGCCTCTCCTTCTCTTCTTCAATCAACCTCTCTGCATCTTGGAACATCTTAGTGGTGTAGTGGCTTCCTCCATTCATCGTCACCATCTTGTTTATCTTGTCAAGAAGCTCAGTGACCTGAGATGGATTATGATCATTGTTTTTAAAGACATGATATCCATCATTACATTTGGCAATTAAAGTTTCCAGATATGTATTTCCATTCAGGAAGTCTTCAATTGTTACTTCATCATCATCAAGAAGGTCTCCATTTGTGAAGAGAACCATGGTGTATTTCGATGCTTCAACACCAAATAATTTCTGAATCATCTCCACAGTTTCCTTCTCCTCTTCAGTGAATCTTCCCAGCGCGATCACAACCAGGAACACATGGGGACCAGGAGCGGAGTAAAACAGGCACTGTGAGATCTCTTTCTGTGCCTCTTCCGGTGTTAACTTGGTGTCAAACAATCCAGGTGTGT
The DNA here is from genome assembly GCF_034236695.1 of Oncorhynchus nerka. Lineage (NCBI taxonomy): Eukaryota > Metazoa > Chordata > Actinopteri > Salmoniformes > Salmonidae > Oncorhynchus > Oncorhynchus nerka. The sequence goes on along the minus strand of NC_088413.1, from coordinate 19,220,596 downwards.
CAATGACAGCTACATGTTGCCCACCCACCTCTCCTCTTTTCTTTTCACATGTTGATGTCACAGAAATAGAGGACATTTTTGACTCAAAAGTGTCTCTCCCCAGCATGGTGTTTCCTGATGCACTCTTCCCAGCTCCCGTCTTCCCCAGCAGAACAATCCGGACTTCCTCATTTTGCTCTGTTGGATAAGAAGGAAAGATTGTGACTTTAGAAAGAATCCTAATGTTGATGTTTGGTCATCTTATGGAACACGTACTAAACATGTTCAGTCCATATCTTCTTAGACAATGATGGTCTATAGAATATTAACTGTAAGCAAATTAACAATGACATTATCTATAAATGAAGCTACATGTAATCCTACATTCATTTTATTAAAATGTATTAAAAATTTAATAAAAACAATTATTTTGTGAAAACCCACAACAACAAAACAGTTTCCATCTCTGTCTTGTAGCCTACATACAGTGAAATGAAGTCTAAGTTCTCACCAGTCATGTTTGGCTTTTGGAATGCTGTCAAGCTCTTCTCAGGTCTAGTGTTCCCAACCAGAGCAACCAGGGTCTCTGTTGGATAAAATACAAAATGTTGTTACTGTAGAGAGAAGTGTGATGTTGATCTGTAGAGAGAAATGTGATCTTACAGAACATCTACTAAAGCTACATTTTCAGTCTCACATTGCTTCTTAGACTTACATTTTTAGTCTATAATATTACAAACTCTAAGAAAATGTACAATGACATTATCTACAGGTAACTTCCTAAATAAAGGAAACACCACTGACAGAGCTGTCATTGTCCATTTATTGCCTACCCACTAAGTTTCCACATTAGGCAAATATGGCAGCAGTGTCTTACTGCCTTGGATAGAACACAAGTTTAACAGCTGCAATAGAAGCGAGGAAAATGAGTCTGAAAGAAAGTTGGGGATACAACCAATTTTCCATGCATGTTTTCAGACTTTCTCAGAAATCCTAATTGCAGGAGTTTTTCAAAATGTCGACACAGAAGGTGTGAAGATGAATCTGAAGATGGAAAAGAGACCTACGCTACAACTGATGAGTCTGTGGTCTCAAAGGGCTCTCTGACATCAATGCTGGAATGAGACGAGGAAGAGGCAGACATGAGTATGCCTTCATCTTAAAGATGCCCTTCAAATGGGTGAACTGGAATGGAATGCACAAGAGTTTGGCTTTGTCAGGCTTCCACACATTCACAGGTTGTGATACAATGTCACAGTTTCATGGAAAGGGCATAATGAAAGCTTGGAGTGCATGAAGTAATTTCCACGGTAACAGAACTACGCTTTGACTCTGTTCTCACTTGTATGCCAAACAAAAACCATTCAAATCAAAGTTTAATAAAACATATATTGAAAACACTACAAATAATGTATGCCTGAGTAAGACCCTGTGGATGCATGTATGTATCTACACTATACAAAAGTATGTGGACACCCCTTCAAATAATCTGGGACTGTTTTTCATGGTTCAGGCTAGGTCCCTTAGTTCCAGTGAAGCGAAAAAACTACAGCATACAATTGCATTCTAGATGATTCTCTGCTTCCATCTTTGTGGAAACAACATCGCCCCACATCAGTGCCCAACAAGCAATGTTCCAACATCTTGTGGAAAGCATTCCCAGAAGAGTGGCATCTGTTATAGCAGCAAAGGGGGGACCAACTCCATATTAATGCCCATGATTTTAGGATTAGGCCTGACTCACAGTCGGCGTTCCAATTCATCCCTAAGGTGTTTGATGGGGTTGAGGTCAGGGCTCTGTGCAGGCCAGTCAAGTTCTTCCACACTGATCTAGACAGAACATTTCTGTATGGATCTTGCTTTGTGCACAGGGGCATTGTCATGCTGAAACAGGAAAGGGTCTTTCCCATACTGTTTCTACAAAGTTGGAAGCACAGATTCTGCTAGTATTGTACCCTGTATCGTTAAGCTTTCCCTTGACTGGATCTAAGGGAAACCAGACCATTATCTAAGGGAAACCAGACCATTATCTAAGGGAAACCAGACCATTATCTAAGGGAAACCAGCCACCAGACCATTATTCCTCGTCCACCAAACTTTACAGTTGTTACTATGCATTCAAGCAGGTAGCATTCTCCTGGCATCCGCCAAACCCAGATTAGTCCATCGGCTACCAGATGGTGAAGTGTGATTCATCACTCCAGAGAACGCGTTTCCACTGCTCCAGAATCCAATGGTGGGGAACTTTGCACCATTCCAGCCGACGCTTGGAATTGCGCATGGTGATTTTAGGCTTGTGTGCGGCTGTTCGGTCATGGAAACCCATTTCATGAAGCTCCCGACTAATAGTTATTGTGCTGAAGTTGCTTCCAGAGGCAGTTTGGAACTCTGTAGTGAGTGTTGCAACCGAGGAGAGACGAATTTGACATAATACGCGCTTCAGTCCTGTTCTGTGAGCTTTTGTGACCTATCACTTGGTGGCTGAGCCGTTGTTGTACCTAGACATTTACGCTTCACAATAACAGCACTAACAGTTGACCGGGGGACCTCTAGCAGGGCAGAAATTTGACAAACTGACTTGTTGGAAAGGTGGCATCCTATGAAGGTGCCACGTTCAAAGTCACTGACACCTTCAGTAGGGCCGTTCTGTTGCCAATGTTTGTCAATGGAGATTGCATGGCTGTGTGCTCAATTTAACACACCTGTCAGCAATGTGTGTGGCTTAAATAAAACATGTATCAACACCAGCTGAATCAACTAATGTGAAGAGGTGTCCACATACTTGTATATATATATTGTGTCTGGGACCAAGGGTTGAACTAAGAAGACAATAATAGAGATTCTGACAATACACTGATCCCATCTCCAAATTTCATTTATGTCTAAATCCAAGTTGATCTGCTGGACAGACTGATGTTCCTCTGCCCATCCTGTGCTGAAATAGGCCTATATTGCTTCATGTCATGATCAACTTGTGAATACCTTTTAGCCCAATTGCAGATGAAGGTCGTATGTTAGCGGTTTCTTGAAAATGCATGGCATTCTACAGACAGGTAAATACTACTTTAACACTACAAGTTTAAGCTGTGATTTATTGGTGATGCTTATTCCTAGGCACAATGATGTAAAATAGCGCCCCTGCTGGTGAAGCATATGACCTACACAGCCTTCACAGTACAGCAGAGATGACCTGCTCACAACAACTCTGGAAGTAGTCCCCGACCCCATTACCATTTATCGTAGTGTAGCATCACTTGCTGTTGAAAATGGACACTTGTCTGTATGTGCATAATAATGTACTTTTAGTTACGACAAGGTTTTGGTCTAAAATATCTATTATAAGAAAATGTATGTGAAAATATAAAAACTGAAAAATAGAGCAAAAGTACATACAGTTTGTTTGAAGCCTGATATTTTAAACAATGGCTAGAGGTTTAATTCCTAAAGTTAATTGTGTAACGACCCTGGGTTTATAAGCACAGATATTGACTCTCCCGCTTGAGCATGATTTTGCGGCACAGTCGATAGCGCGCTGGACTTCGGGCTAGAAGGTCGAGGGTTCGAGACCTGCTCCCTGCTTGTTTCATTACAATATAACTTTGGTGTTGATATATCAAATAAAACTAAGGTGGGTGACATGCAGACGCGCAAATGTAATTAGTCCTTGTTTCATTACAATCTGAGAAATAAATTTAAAAATTAACAGTGGAACACAGAAATAATTACACATCTCTGCGTTTTCTGATGACAGTACTTTTTTGTTCTTTCTCAAAGCGTATTGGTACAAATAATCTGTGACAACAAACTACCAGTGCAACACCCGCATTGTACTAAAACTGACCTTGCCATTGGCTGCGTGGAGTTGCCGCCAGGTTTACATGTTTGAACACTGAAATGTGATATGTAATCTACATCTCGATTAGGCTGATTGAAATCATCATTATTTCCTTGAATGATTTTCAATTTGACTGTCATTACTTGTATATAGCCTACACTTTCTTGTTCTGAACTTCTACATTCTTGATCATACTGAAAGTATATAGCGCAAAATGGCACACAGCATCATTTGCATGTGTGCAAAAACAGTTCAACATTCACCTTCTGCTACACAGTTTGACACATATGTTCGATTCATCCAAAATATACACCACACAGAACGCACTGTAACTTCTTTATATTTATTTATTTATTTTGAATTGTTTTATGCTGCAAACCAAATGCAGCGTTCCATTGGAAATGAATGTACTTCTAGTGTACCAAGGCATAACACCAGTGGGATGGGTGTGGCTTCCTGACAACATCAAAAGAGCAGCTGCTCACTATTTTACAGTTTCATCTCAGTTAAACATCTGACACTGCCAAAATATAATCTATGCAGGTGTAGTGTTGGCTATCGCAATTTAACACTTGATCTGATTGAATGTAGGCCTAGGCTTGTTTTACTCTAATGTTTGTAAACAGTGTAAATGTGAACAAACACTGTATAGCCTCCAAACATGGTTACAACTATGCATTTGATATCAGTCCACCCATAGCTGTCTATGAATGAGAATGGTTGTTTCTTCAGCCCTTACTTTTTTTAGGGGATCGTGTGGGAAGGATGCTTTGTTATTGTTTCAATTAAAGGTTATAGTTTTAAATGGGTACAAGAGCTTTAATAGTGCAGGCAAAAAATGTAGTGGAGAATGTGGATTAAATATTTAAGTACATATTAGTCCTGTTTTAGGAATGTGCATAACTCCTACATCATAATGCCTATATTTACAAATTACATGTATCCATTAGATACGTATTACAATAAACATATTATGGAAGGTGGTGTATAAATTATATTGAATATGTAATCTTTCCAAAAGATTCACAGATATTAAACTTCTTCATATTTCATTTTTGAAAATACATTTGGAAAGAACACCCATTTGTAATATCAAAACATGCAGCAAGAATGTGGTTCAGGCTTGTGCCTTTTAATAGTAACGTTATAGACGTCCTTACCTTTGCCTGCCTGCTGAGCTGTGTAGTCCTATGTCTGCAAGTGGAGATGCAGCTGACCTTTTAAAGCCTTTCGAAGCTTATGCCTTGTTGTACTTCATGATGTGATTGGTCACCCTTTTAAGGTTTTTGTTTTTTAGTCAGTCAGGTGATTTCGTGTAAATCCTGGGTTTCCCTACATTACTGACTCACACCAGATCTTACAATGCCTGGATGGATATTTAATATATCAGCTAACTACATAATGTGATAGTGCGAGCAGGATGATGTGGCTCACAACCATTGGTTAATAAAATGCAACGCCTGCACATCTTTATGGACAGGACTGTGACCATGCGCTCCTCTGCATGATAAAACCTAGGTCATTGAGTCCCTTTTTATTCAGTCATGCTATTTCTTGTAAATCATGCTCTCAGATAGCTACAGCGTATTCGGAAAGTATCATTGACTTTTTCAAAATTATGTTACGTTACAGCCTTATTCGAAAATTGATTAAAAAAATAAATCCAGATTAATCTTCACTTAACAGCCCATAACCATTGAAAGATTAGTGGAATCTGTGTGGGTAGCTGGACAGGTAGGATGACTGACAGTGAAGGTGAACAGGTGGTCACGTGTCAGGTGACAGAGGAATGGATGAGACTGAGGCAGGAATTCCTTTAACCATAAAGTGGTATATTTACTGAGTAGTCTGTGAATTGCTGAGGGCTAGTGATTGGCGGCTGCCATGGCCACTTCCAAAGGGGTATCCACTGGTCGAACTCCCACTCCGTCTAGAGTGCTTCGACAATTTCCCATTAGTTAAGGGGTGAGCGAAGCCTGCCTCAGGAAGCTGTTCGACCTGTGCGGTAGGAGTTATCTCCTCCATAGGTTCTTCATGTAGACCACTTTCCTGCTCCAAAGCAGTTTCCGGTCCTTGGCTCAAAGGGGTTGGTTGATGGCTGAAACGTATAGTTGATCCATCACCACTTTGAGCTCTGGTGGGCTTGCCCTTTGATGTCGGAACCTCGACCACATAATCCTTAAGATAACCAGGTGCTTGCCTAGTTCTTCTGGTGCTGCTGGTGGTTGAGGATGAAGCCTATGTTGCTTTAGGCTTAGCTCCTGGATATTTCCTTTGTTCCAAGACCTTTCCCTCAGCTGCTCTCTCCTCCTCTCTTCTACCTTCCAGTGGAGACAATTCTTCCCTCTCCGCCTCCATTTCCTTTTCACCTGTCTTTGGTTCAGTCATCATCCGGTTCGAAGGACCATTGAAAGCTCACAATCCGGCTGATGACATTACTAGAGGTGAAACCCTTCAGGAACTGGCTCAACCCCATCGCTGGAGCTTGGGACCACCATTCTTGTCACAACCAGAGAACGAGTGGCCAACAGCCCCAAGGCGTACGGCCCCTCCGCAACCAACTGAAGCTCATGAGTTAAGGAGGTCCGCCCAATGCTACAGCATTTCTACGGAACCAACAACGGCTCTCCCTAACACAATACCAAACACTGCCGGATCTGATCGCCGCCACAAACCAGACCTCAGATGGGGTGGCTTCTATACCCACCTCCCTCGCGGCAGAGATACTACTCCAGCAGCACAAGCAGTTAGCTTCCCTGAGGAGTTAAACGCTCTGAAAGACGGTAGGGAAGTGGCTAAGGACAGCCGTCTTCTCTCTCTTGCCCCAGAATATGATAAAATCCTTGGAGTGATCAGAGTCGGAGGGAGGCAAGCAGAGGTTTTGGACCCAGATGCTATCCACCCAATTATCCTTGATTCCAGACACCCTCTTACCAGGCTCCTCATCAAGAGTTATGATGAGAGGCTTCTCCACCCAGGGCCAGAGAGGGTCTATGGGGAGATGAGGTGGAAGTACTGGATAATTGGAGGACGAGGAGCCATTCGTAAGCACCAATACGCCTGCGTAGCATGTCAGAGATGGCGGGCCGGAGCTACGGTGCCCAAAATGGCAGATTTACCCCCTGCTCGCTTGCGCCTCCTTAAACCACCCTTCTGGTCAACAGGAGTAGATTGCTTTGGCCCCTTGATGATCAAGTTAGGTCGTCGTGTGGAAAAGCGCTGGGGCATTCTATTCAAGTGTTTGACAACCAGATGTGTCCACCTGGACCTACTGGAGAGTATGGATACTGAAGCCTTCCTCATGGCCCTACGGCGGTTTATCTCCTGACGGGAGAAACCCTACGAGATCCTGGCTGACAGAGGTACGAACTTCAAGGCAGGACAAGCCAGGTTGGAGGAAGGCTTCCAAGCCATGGAACCCAGCCTCCAGGATCAGCTGATGGACCAACAAATCTCATTCAAATTAAACCCTCCAGGAGCTCCTCATTTTGGAGGAACATGGGAGCGAGAGATCAAATCTGTAAAGACGGCCTTACGAGTCATACTAGGGGACCAAACTTCCTCAAGCCATATATGCTGATACCAACCCCGTAGGCAGACGCTGGTGGTGACACAGCCAAATCTTAGCTGACCATTTTTGGGCCCGATTCATTCGGGATTACCTACCAAGTCTACAGCACAGAGGGAAATGGCGGAGAGAAATGGCCAGCCTGGAAACTGGCCAAGTAGTAATGATGGTGGACCCTCAGCTGCCTCGAGCCTCCTGGCCGGAGGGCCGTATAACTAAGATCATGCCTGGGACCGATGGTCGTGTTAGATCAGTGGAGATCCAGGTGAAGAACCGGACATATATCCGGCCAGTTGCCCGACTAATTCCTCTCCCTGAGATGACAGAGGACGGGGAGCAATGAGCCTTTTTTGAGGAGTGTGGAATTTAACACATTTCTGGGGTGGCTGTAGAAAAGGCCCATGGAGTTGGTGGAATAATCCTTTAATTCATTGCCATTTACTCAGCTGGGCCAGGGGCGCTTTAATTAGGTCAGGTGGAAATGTCCGACAGATCTCAACTCCATAAAAGGAGGAAATTGCCATCGCCTGATCTCGCTGCTTTCTCTTCCTTAACTCCATCTGAACCAGAATTTCTGTGCGTCCATGAATCCACGTAAGTCCACCGACTCTGTTACCTTTCATCTGAACTATCTGTTGCGATCCGGAGATGGGCCATCAGTTATTGTTTATAGTTATTACCGCGGAGCGCGGCTTGGAGCGCACGCTTCAAACATGTTGTGTAATGTGAATTGTCAATGATCACGGCCCTGCGGATCCTCATAGGCCAATTATGCAATCGATATGGTTCATATGTATTGAAATTAATTATATGTACACATGAAGACAATTGAAAGAGTGAAATGAGAAACGTCATTGTTTGCTAACTGATTAAATTATGTTAATAATGAATAATATGATCTTTGATTATGAATTTGATTGGATACATGTTATTTGTTTCCTTTGTGATGCAGCACAGACTACTCAGTAAATATACCACTTTATGGTTAAAGGTATTCCTGCCTCAGTCTCATCCATTCCTCTGTCACCTGACACGTGACCACCTGTTCACCTTCACTGTCAGTCATCCTACCTGTCCAGCTGCCTACACAGATTCCACTAATCATTCAATGACAAAGCAAAAACAGGTTTTTCGAAAAAAGACCCTTTACTCTGTACTTTGTTGAAACACCTTTGGTAGTGATTACAGCCTCGAGTATTCTTGGGTATGACGCTACAATCTTGGCACACCTGTATTTGGGGAGTTTCTCCCATTCTTCTCTGCAGATCCTCTTAGGCTCTGTCAGGTTGGATATAGCAAGAAGAACTCAAATAAGCAAAGATAAACAACAGTCATTATTACTTTAAGACATGAAGGTCAGTCAATCCTTCAAGAACTTTGAATGTTCCTTCAAGTGCAGTTGCACAAACCTTCAAGCACTATGATGAAACTGGCTCTCATAAGGACTGCCACAGGAAATTCATTAGATTTACCAGCCTCAGAAATCGGCATTTAACTGCACCTCAGATTGGAGCCCAAATAAATGTTTCACCGATTTCAAGTATCAGACACACCTCAACATCAACAGTTCAGAGGAGACTTCGTGAATCAGGCCTTCATGGTCAATTTACTGCAAAGAAACCAATAAGAAGAGACTTGCTTGGGACAATAAACACGAGCAATTGACATTAGACCGGTGGAAATCTGTCCTTTGGTCTGAGTCCAAATATGAGATTTGATTCCAACCGCATTGTCGTTGTAATACACACAGATACAGAGAAATGATCACATGTGTGGTTCCCACCATGAAGCATGGAGGAGGAGGTGTGATGGTGTGGGGATGCTTTGCCGGTGACACTGTCAGCGATTCATTTAGAATTCAAGGCACACTTAACCAGTTTGGCAACCACAGCATTCTGCAGCGATACGCCTTCCAATCTGGTTTGTGCTTAGTGGGACTATAATTTTTTTGAACAGTCGTAGGGTTTGTGTTTCCTCATGCCGACCCAACGTCTGTGCTCACTTGGGCGTGGCCACTAATTAAGGATAGGTTTATACGGAAAACAATTCTCATTCAGAAAAAAGCTAAAAAAGCTCAAATCACAATGTTATCTTCACAAAAGTATTCTTAAACTCAATATTTTTTTATACAACATTTCGATGCAAACCTGATACCTGGGAAGTGTACACTTTCAGAGATACAGTTATGTTGTTATACCATTTTTAATGTCTGTTACGAATCCCTTTTGGCCCGACAGTCTAGGGGGGGATGGTAATAACATAACTCATGCAATTTATAATAGTGACAAAGTAAAAGTGTGAACGAAATAACCACGACAACTGAAATCTACCGTCAAACTCAGGGTTTATTAGTAAACACACGGTAATGGGGGGAGCAGGACAAGGGGCTGAGCAGGACCCAAGGAAAGAAATAATAAGTATTCAAAAACACCCCTAAACTAGACTAGCCTACTTTAACAACAATCTAAAGCTAAAGGCAGCGAAGTGCCTTTAATTGGGTCACAGTGTCTGTTTCGAAGGGTTAAAAAAAGTCACATCTTTCCAAAACTTCATATGTGTGACGAGGTAACCCTCATGAACTGTAAATCAGTCATTTTTCCCAACAGATGTCAAAGAAAAGCTCTCTAACACACACACACACACAGCAAGGATGGAGTGACAAAGTGCGGTGCTCAAAGACACACAGAGCCTACAATGGCATTTCCATATTCTCAAGGCCGTGCCGAGTTCAACGAGATGCCCCGCTTGACCGTAGCTCGCTCTGAGTGCAGCGACCTTGAAAAAAAGAAGGCCCAAAATGAAGCCTGGCCATAAATGTCATTTGCTTTTGGGTGACAGTGAGAGAACCGTTAGGGTGAGAAGCACAATTAGACCTCAGGTACGTTCCTGAGGTCCTCCTGATCTGTGCAAGCCTAACCTTGACTGTGTGGCATTAACCCTTAACAGTACTTCAGGGTTTTTTGATCTCACAGATTACAATGACTTCTCTCCCCATAGGATTACATTGCCTGCTCCTCTAAAGTCAACCTGAAGCCTATGTGGGTTATGAATGCCTTATGAACCTGCCTTCGATAACAGTCCATCAGGCTACTATGAGGTCTACCTGTGTCGATTCTAAGCTTCCTGAAGCAACCGGAAGTGGTTAAAATCACCCTAAAAGTGTTTTTCCATACCCAACCTGCAGTTTGATAGAAATAGTGCATTCGACCCTGTGTAAATCAGTTAGTTCTTAACGTAAATACTTAAAACTCAGGATTCTGTACAAGCATACCCCAATGAGGATATGTCTTTACTTTTAGCTTCCTGTGCCACCCGGAAGTGCCATAATTGGTGTCACTATGAGGATTCTGTGTTATGCACTATAGCCCGTTACCATATATATGATTGAATATTATCTGCTGTTGGCTTGTGTGGATGTATGTATGTGTTATGCAACCTAGCTGATTTGAAACATTGTGCTCTGACCAATTTTGTTTTAAGGTAAATTAATTATAGTGGAGTTTAATTAACCTATATAAGGACTTTGCCACCATAGACATCTGTTTCTAAAAATCCATGAGTGTAGATAAAGCCAAACAGTGAGACATTTAGTTAAAATTTGGAAACATGAGAAAGAGCTACAGACAGATAGGGGGAAAAGGCAGACAGAAGAGCCCTCCCCTGCACTGCGGAGACCTTGAAGGTTGGAGAGCAGAGAGGAGAAGTTTTAGAAGGGGCGCCAGGACGAGCAAAGATAACAGAATGTGTAGATAACAGTTACTGAGTGGAGACAAAAGGGAGAATTGGACATGTGGAGAATGAAAGGGGCACTCCTACATGATAATGTCAGAAGATAAGGATAATACTAATCTTACCTAAGTAATTATTTAGAGTAGGTAAGGTTGTTACCTGGGCAGAGCCAGGTATCAAATGGGGGAGGGTGTCCGTATGGGGATTACATGATAACCAACTTGGGACAGTTCTGGGATTGGAGAAGAGGGTATCCTTATAGCATAGGGGAACCCACAAAGGTGGATAGGTTTTCCATGACATGGGGGAAACCTGGGAGCACTGTTGAACTCTGTAAAGGTGATGAAATACTACTAACCATCAAAACTATTAAGCTCTCTGATGCAGGCACTTTACATCCTCGGACTACAAAGGACCGGGACAGACACGATGGGTGTGTTTTCTATTAAGGTGCTGCTAAAACCACAGAGGTCCCAGATGAACCAGAGCCAGACACACTCCTCTACCACCCCTGGAACGAGCCTACCACCCATCACCACTGTGTCAAATCCCATTCAGGTAATTAACGTTAGAGACTATTCAGCTGTTGATCAATTAAGCACTGAGACTGGTTTTGATGGTAGGGACAATTTGTGGCTGTCTTATATGAGGTATACAGCTAAGACCATGAAAATAGACCTGTTCTGGCTACACACCCATTTGCTATAGGAGAAGGAGAGGGGTTGTTGTGTATTCTGAGAAGTTTTTACCAGGTTAAGCCCAATTCAACCCTCTGTTCCTCTTTGAGCCTTGTGTTTCCTACAGTACCTCCTCATCGGGCCCCTTGGGGTGTTAAGGCATATGGGGGCAATTACAGTTGCATCACGGGTACAGGGTAATGGAATAGACTATGGGAGATTGCCTGAAGCTGATTGCAGTAGTAACATGACCATCAATGCCACTTGGCCAGTTGCAGGCCTAAACCAAACTAGTGGTCTGGCTGATGTGTGGTGGATATGTGGACCCAAAAGAGTACTGAGACCCATTCTTAGAGGAGACTGGCAAGGTACGTGTGCTCTGACCAGTTTGATAATTCCACTGACCATTGTTGATGTTACTGCTGAACAGCTGTTGGGTTCTGTATCCAGGGGACCTGAAAACATTCCATTCCATGGGAGACATAGACGTAGTGCTCCATGGATGGAGGATGTAGTTGACATACACACTAACCTGTTGGGAGTGCCAGTGGGGGTTCCTCATGAATTTCAGGAAATGGTAGGAATGATGGACTCTGGCACTTACTACCTATTATGGGTCCAGCCATAGTGGATGCAAGACAGACTGCATGGATTAATTATATCTACTATAATCAACAGCGTTTTGTGAATTACTCTCGTGATGCACTCACTGGTATGTGTGAACAGCTGGAGGCCACATCTAGGGTTGCCAGACAGAATAGACTTGCTTTAGATATGCTTCTTGCCAGTCAGGGGGGTGTCTGTAAGATGTTCGGTGAACAATGTTGCATGTTTATTCCTAATAACACCAGTCCTGATAGTAGCATATCTAAGGCCCTTAGGGGGCTTGATGCACTATCTGCTGAGATGAGGACCATGGTGGGGATGGAGGAGTCTGGACTGTTCTCTTGGTTGGGAGCCTGGTTTGGTAAGTACACTGGTACGGTGGTTTGCTGTGGGTGAGGTCGTGGAATGATAACTTCTTAAATACATAACGTGTACGATATAACTTGTCCTCTCTTATGTGAAGGTTTAGTGTCCCTGGGTGGCTAGGAGCCCACCTGGTACAGGATAGGAGTAGCTGAGAGGACCAGATGGTTTATAATAATGCTTTGCTTTACTCTGTTTTCCATGACCAAAGTTTTATCCTATATCTAACATGTCAATAAACAATAAAGTTTTATCCTATTTTTGATAAGTGACACACTTGTGGGTGTCAAAAGGGCGAGACAAAAGCATATATCATTTGTTGATTTTTTTTTCTATTTTTCTTTGTTGATTTTCTGTTTTTCTGTAAAAAAATAAAAAAAAATAAAAAAATAATAAACGTTTTATTATTTTCATGAAATGCTATTAACATATTACTATGTTAGGACCGCTGAAATAAAGGATAATGAGTGACACCCTTGTGGGTGTCAAAAGGAGGAATCAAAAACTCCAGTTTATATATATGTTAATCAACAAAGGGACGTGCATCACTTCATATATTCACAAAATAAAGGTTTTAAGTTCCTGGGTTCATCAGCAACCTAGTATATCGGATGGTGTGGTTACACCCCTTGGGGGTGTAAAAAGGGGGATTATGAGGATTCTGTGTTATGCACTATAGCCCGTTACCATATATGTGATTGAATATTATCTGCTGTTGGCTTGTGTGGATGTATGTATGTGTTATGCAACATAGCTGACTTGAAACATTGTTAAAAGTTTCAGGGCCATGGGCCTTTCTCATGATGGAAAAATACAGTATAACATGAAGACAGGACCTGTGCAATGAGTTGGAGGGGGCACATTCAGAACGTAGTGTTGCGAGAACAAACGGTCTTTTGTTAGATAACAGGAGCCAGGTGCCTGATAACTGCATATTCTACACAGCTACAACGACTGACCGCTGATGCGCTTAGGGGGCTGGTACCAGCTCGTACGACAACAATCAACGATAGGATGGGTGAGTCTAAACCACGCCCAGTCTTTACTCTGACAGGCCGACTCGGAAGCAGGAACTACTTCTGTCATCAGAGTATATTATAATATCTTTGTCAGGACAAGTCAGTTCTCTGTTTGCCCTGCGAGGTGGGACAGAGAGCCCGTATATACGAAAATTGCATTTATCACTTATTGCTTAGCTACATAGCATACAAAATAGACCATCAGGCGGAGGTAAAGGTTCTCTACAGTTTAGCCCTCAAATATGCACACCAGCAGAGATGGACAGTGCACCAGTACCTCAGTGCCCAGCAGAGGCAAGAGCAGGAAGCTGGGGAGTTCAAGGCACAGGTGCAGAGAACAAGGGAGCTGGCATCGAAAGCCGAAAAGGATAAGCTACTGCTAGCCGAGGAACTGTGTGTGAGGACAGATTAATTGGAAGATCTGTCTAACACTTAAAACAAAGAACACAAACAAAATCTTGACCAAGTCCGTATTCTAAAGGAACAACTCAATTAAGCCAAAACTAAATACGAAGAAGTCCACGCAAAACTAGATGAATCTGACGAGCTAGCTAGAAACCGAGGCGAGCAACTTGATGCCCTGCAAGCGGCTGTGAATGAGACCACTCAAAGCAATAATGCTCTATTCCACAATTTGCAGACCAAAGACGATTGGTTAATGAACACAATGACCAAGTTGGAGGACAAAACAGCAGAACTCATTGAAGTCGCTGATATAATGAAGGATGAGAAAGACCAGGTGAGAAAGTTGGAAATTGTGACTTCTACACAAAAGGAGGACATCGCTTCACTGGATCTCTCACTCCACACTCGAGACCTCTCACTGCAAACCATGACGTATAAGTATGAGACCGAGTGGAGCAAGAGCGACACCTACGTGTCTAAAATAAACACCCTCAACTCCCAGATGGACTCTGCGAGGAACACCAGAACTGTCACGTGCTAACGCGGGACAACCAAACCAAGCAACTTAGCCGACATCCGGAGCTCAGAGACCGATGGAATGTAGATGACCGGAGATTTCAGCCTCCTTCTCTTGGCCATTCGGTCCACAGTGAATTGCGGCCTCCTCGTCAACACAACCACAGTTTGACATTTCCTCTTGGCCTTTCGGCCCACAATTCCCAACAGGAGAGTGCAGATGCTCGCCACTCACTTGGCGGGGATCGCCTTGACAAAATTGTCAAAAACTTCCGCCTCTTTGACCCCATTCCAGGAAAGCCAAACGACACTGAGACGTTCTTAGCAGACATAGAGGACGCCTTGGATGGCTACCCAAACGCTACGAATGCAGACAGGCTCTACCTTTTGAAGCGAACGTCCAACAGACACGTGACAAGGTTCATCCGTCTACAAGAGCAACACATGCAAAACGACTATGCTAAACTTGCCACGGGTTTGAAAATAGGAATTCAGTGGTTCTGCGACTCGCAAACACGATAGCTCGTTGGCTAACAATATCAGACAAGCTCGAAATGAACATCCACAAGCCTACTATCACCGGCTTCGTTCAGCTTACTTTGGCATGCTCACTGAACCCGGAATGGAAGATCTATTGCCATTTAAACAACTTTTCCTGTCAAACATGTCTCCCAACTTCATTAACTACTTGGGCCCTACTGCCCACATTGGGTTGCCAATCTCAACGCTCCGAGAACTTGCAAGCACCGCTTTTGAAGCATCAAAAGTAAGCCGGGCTAAGGGCCCGGAAACCTCAACTTTCGAGCTTAGGCGTGAACCATCACTCGGATCAGAAGCTGATGAAAAAAAAGATGACGATCAAAGGGGGTGGCTACCACGTAACCACCACCCCGACAACCACCGCCGCAACAATAGCTACGATGAACGTCCTCTAACAGGTCCGGTAGAGATCAACCTAGCCGACATGCCCCTGCGCCTAACTCTCACAAAGGGTCAAGACTTAAGGGTAACCATCGTAACAAGGGCAACAAAGTGTTCAACAATGATCTAAACGCTAACCAAAATTATCTAGAAGCTCTGATAAGAGATGTACTGCGTCGTAAGAAATCTGAGAAACAGGACAATGACTGGGCATAAAATCGTTGGAAACCAAGTCCGCCGAAATTCATGCAATTCGGGAGGACATAAACATTTCCATTACCCACGCCACCACTCAAATCCCTGTCCTGTCGTTCTAGACACAAGCCCGCAGGTTTTGTCTACAGACTTGGATATGGATGTGGAGATGCACAAGATAAGCAGCTTTGCAACAAATGATTCCTCTCTCATTCCGATAGAGGACCCACTGGGTTACGAAGGTGACTTATCTGTCTTGAAAATCAACACAGATTACAAACCGCTCCGTTCTCCCAACCCACTCCATTTTGTTGAGGATATGACGAGAAAAAACAACTCCAATAGGCCATACCTTAGAACAGTTCTGGAGTACTGTTTGACCTGTCACGCTCTGATAGATTTGGGTTCGACAATTTCCCTCATATCCAAACCTTGCTGGATGAACTAAAAAGGGCAGTGGACCCTGCAAAACGTTGGTTGAAAACGGAACATTGCGATACGAATCTTCAAGGCTTCACTCAAGCTACCTTGCCTCTAACCAAACGTCTCCTACTGAAACTCAACTTCGAAAGCGTGTCACTGATCCACCCCGTGTATGTGACTAGCATCGAAATTGAACGGATGCTGATTGGGATCGATTTAATTGACCGTTTGGTACCACTAATGGATTGGAAAACGAATCAAATCTGGTCACAAATACCTATGCCAACTCCGTTGACTTCACCAAATTCTTCCATGGCTACCTGCCATACATTGTGCAATGACGTGGGTTCGACGTCAGCATCTGACGCAAACCCGGTGAACTTGGCTATGAGCCCGCCATTGGTGGCAAATGACAAGGTGAGTTCAACTCGGAACTTAACCGATCATGAGGTTTTCCTGTGTGGCTTGGGTGACTCACCAGCTGACACTTACCGCCCTCCTCTGATAGGGGGCGTGTGCCTGAACGGCACTATGGTTGAGGATGCCAGACTGGCAACCTGGTCAGAAAAATCCGCAATCAGTTTGGAAATGTTCAACAAAATTTTGAAAACAGCTAACTGCCATCCCTTGTTCCGAAAACGTTTAGATTTCCACTGGGAACGACTCC
Organism: Oncorhynchus nerka; assembly: GCF_034236695.1. NCBI lineage: Eukaryota > Metazoa > Chordata > Actinopteri > Salmoniformes > Salmonidae > Oncorhynchus > Oncorhynchus nerka. The sequence goes on along the minus strand of NC_088413.1, from coordinate 19,203,693 downwards.
CCAGATGACATTTTGGAAAGATGGAGTGTGAAACTCAATACCATCAACCAAGTTCTTTGGTCTTTGGCGAAGCCAAACCAACATGCCTTGTCTTTCGACCCGGTGCGAATGGCTTCCAGGCAGACTATTTCTGAAGCTTGCAAGGTGATAACTGAGTCCGCCATGTTGATTCCGGCAAGAACCACAGAGGTTTCTGTAAGACTGAACCTGGCACCCGGATATCGGATGGAAGGCACCACTGCGTTCTTCCAACCCTCTCTGCAATTATTTGACTTGGGGCTAACTATCAATGGCAACTCGCTGTTGGATCTAACCGCTAGATCCACTTACCTACAAAATCTGACTCAAGCGGATATTTCCATTTCTCAGCAGACATGATTTTGAACTGGTTGTTCCCGTGATTGGGCCTCTTCCGTCCTCCCTAGACGTAGATGGAGAGGGAGGTATGATGTTTACTTGTCAGTCAAAAGCAATCGCACTAACTCCCGTATTGCCACTTGACGAACATCAACTTTCAGGCTGGATGTCGATTCTGATAGCAACCTGTTAATATCCTCCATCGTCACGGAGGATGATATCGCGTCTCCTCCTGCATGCGAAGTACACTCTTGTGAGGTAACAACCGATGACTCTCCCAAAAGTGACATGCCATCACCACGCGATGAAGACCTGTACAATGTCGCCGAACCATATCCTGGTTTCCATGCACAGGTAAAACAACTACTGTCGGAGGTTGATGCTCTTGTCAATGACACTGAACGCCATCAGTTGAGAGAATTGTTTTACAAACACAGTAAGATCTGGTCAACAGACACACTGGATTGCGGGGTTCCGGGTATCCATGTGGTGCGTATTCCTTCGCCACCCAGAGCAACTCCTACGTTTGTTAGACAATACAAAATCCCGCTCGCAGCATACGCAGCGGTACAAGAGATCATCGATTCCTTATTAGCTAATTGGCATCTTACCGTTGACTATAGAGAACTCAACAAACTGGTTCCGTTGTCTCATTGGCCAATGACACAGCTAGACCAAGAGTTGCCAAAGGTGGCAAACGCCAAGTACTTCTCCACCGTCAAAGTGGTTAATGGTTTCTGGACCATGACAGTCAACCCACGTGACTAACACAAGTTGGCTTTCTCTTTCTCGAACAAGCTCTCAATCGTTGCCCATTCGGGTATGCGAACTCCCCCTCAGAGTTCAATATCTTCCTGCACAAAGGCAATGCCAGATGCCGCCTCTAGGGGGACGATAATCTACGTGGACGACGTTCTCATGAGAAGTGAGACTTGGTCACATCACCTCAATGAAATGGATCACGTTCTCACCCAACTCGGGACTGCAGGGGCTAAGTTGGCCATCATGAAAGGACAATGGTGCAGGACCAAGGTAAACTATGTTGGGCTTCTGTTGGGTGCCGAGGGCATCCTGCCACAGTCTAACAGAATCCAAGCAGTCCGCAACATCAAAACACCTACGAACCTTCACGAGGTGCGCAGCTGCTTGGGAGTATGTATTTACTCCCGTCAATTCATCGAAAGCTACGCTGTCTTCTTCAGAAAGACACCCCATTCGTTTGGGATGTCACTCACAACGAAGCTGTGGCTTCCTTGAAAAACCTGCTTTGCGAGGCACCCTGCCTGGTATACCAACAAAGACAATTGTATTTATTTTTTAAGTCTGTTTCTCAGAGCACTGCCTTAGCACTGGGTTGTACCAAAAATACGACCAAAACAAACGTGTGGCTGCTTATGCGAGTTAAACACTCAACCGTGCTGAACACAAATACTAATAATAATAATGCGAAAAAGCACTGCTATCGACAATCGGGGCAATCAAACACTTCACCAGTTATGTCGGCGGACAAAAGGTGATCATAGAAACATGTCACCAGCCTGTGACTTTTCTGAAAAGCCAACGAATCCGTGAGAGTGCTGTACACAACAGCAGGATAGCGGCTTGGCTTATGACGCTGCAGAGCCATGATGTAGTAATCAACTACGCAAAAGCGAAAAACCTGCCATTGGGCAGTGCTTTGTCGGTGTGTCAACGCTGTGGTGACGATGAAACCGACTACGCACCACCCCCGCATGACATCGCTCCGCCATTGCATTCGAACCATCACTACTTCGAAGAGAATGTGTGTCTTGAAATGACGATGGCATTTGTATATGGCTGTAATTATCGCCATCTAGACCACTTACAAGCTGGGGTGGGATTGGTATGGCCCAACGACATTCCGTGCAAACCACTTCAATTTCAGCTTGGCAACAAGACCAGCCAGTTTACAGAAGTGGCTGGCTTGCTGATCACCCTGCAAACGGTGGTGAAACACGAATTGTCATAACTGGCGATCTGCACCGACTCAAACTACGCGAGACTCACCTTCTTATGCCACTTGCCGTTTTGGAAACAAAAGCAGATGACTACTTCAAGTGGTAAAGAGGTGAAAAACAAAGAGCTCATCCTAGCTTGTGATGACCTCATCACCAAACACAACATACAGGTGTATTGGAGGAAAGCAATTATGCCGTTAGCATGGCGAAATCCGGTGCAATTCACCGCACCCCTTGGGTGTTTGATGCTCGAGATGAAAAACCCACTGAGGAAGCTATGGTGTCTGCGGTAACGCATAGCCATGTAGCACCACAGAAAACATCTTTGCACGAACATAATGTGTTGCTAACGCATTCATTCCTGAATAGCGATCTGGTAGCAATGCAACACCAAGATGAGTCCCTCGGCACTTTGATGGCGTTCCTGTCGGATCCTGTCAACCACCCAGTGTCCGAACTGGTTTTTGCAGGTTCACACGACTTGCATTCGCTGTACACAACTAAACAGCACCTCACACTTGTAGATGACCTACTGGTGTATGTTTCAGAAAATGACACCGCTCGAAGGTGGGTGGTTCCTAAAACACAGAGGGGGAAAATGATAGCCCATGCCCATGATGAGCCATGTGGAGGCCATAGGGGGGTCAAGGCTACATATGAAACATTGCAACAGGTGGCCTACTGTCCTCACATGGAACAAGACGTGGCCCAATACGTGAGGGGGTGTCTAGTTTGCTGCCAGTTTCAACCCTCCAAGCCACTTCACAGAGCACCCCTGCAACGCAAGGGTGTGTCTTACCCCTGGAGCTCGATCCAGATCGACTGGGTCGGCCCAGTTGCCAGGTCAGCCAGAGGCAACAAGTATCTCCTCACAGTGACTTGCGCATTCACAAAGTGGGTGGAGTGCCTGCCGGCGACCAATGACACAGCGGAAACCACGGCCGTACTTTTGCTAAATCACATTTTCAGTCGTTTCGGCCTGCCAGGAGATACCGTGGACAGCGACAGGGGAACCCACTTTTCGGCAGCCGTAATGACCGAACTGTGGAGGCTTCTGGGAGTCAAACCTAAACTCCAGATCGCATGTCACTCTAGAAGCTCGGGCAGGGTAGAAAGAAGCAACCAAACAATCGTCAGAATCTTGAGGAAATATGTGGCAGCCAACCACAAAGATGGGGACCTCAAACTTCCATTGGTACTGATGGCGATCAGAGCCACACGCAACAGGTCTACAGGAATAACACCCTTCGAGATGATGACGGGCCGGCAAATGACGCTTCCACTGCATCTCCTGTGCCAACCGGGAGATGTCACCGCAGCCACCGCCTACACAGCTCATCAATACTTATCAATAATCAATAATCTTCATATCCAAGATGGCATAGCAGTCAGACGTCCTTTGTCCTCATCTTGTCGTGTCTCGTATATATATATATATATATATATATATATATATATATATATATATATATATAAAAAATTCTCCATAAACTCAACTTCAAAACATCTCCTGCAACCCGCATCACCAATTTATATGTATATAAAAACAAATAATATAAAAGTATTATCTACCTCAAATCTGTAATCCTCCATAGAAGCTAGCCAGAAGCTAGCCAGATGCTAACCAGAAGCTAGCCAGAAGCTAGCCTGAAGATAACCAGAAGCTAATCAGAAGCTAGTCAGAAGCTAGTTAGCTTCTTTACTGACTAATCGTCAGTATTCAGCTAACCACGGTTTGTGGTCATCAGCTATTCTTTAGCTCGAAAATCTATTGCCAGTTTTGTATGGCGCGGCTCGGACCGGAACATACCGGACCTATTTTTCTCTGGACATTTATACCTGGATCTCGCAGCTAGCTAGCTGCTATCCGTGTGACTATCGGCTTACGTCGATCCCGGAGCAAACATCAATTATTCCGGAGCTAGCCAGCTGAAGAGTTCCATCAGCCACTCCTGGGCTACAATCACCTATCAGGACCCGTTTTACTGCCAACGCGGAGCCCCACTGGGCCTTCACAACTGGACTACCGATGTTATCTGCCCGAGGGAGTTATCCAGCTGGCTCCTCCGTCGCGACGTTACCTAAACGCCCATCTGAGGCCCGCTAATCGTTAGCTGTCTTATCGGCTGCTATCTGAATAGTTCTATCGGACAATTTTTTTTCTTTTTTCTTGGGCCTCTATAACTATATCTATTTTTTTGCAATTTGGATTGATCCCCTCCACCACACAGAACCCCACTAATCCTACTGACGGAAACGCACGAGGTGGCTAAAAACAGACTTCCATCCTATGCTAGCTTGCTACCGATGGCCCAGCTAGCGTCTGAATCGCCGTGACCCCAACCAACCTCACTACTCACTGGACCCTTTTGATCACTCGACTAAGCATGCCTCTCCTTAATGTCAATATGCCTTGTCCATTGCTGTTCAGGTTAGTGTTTATTGGCTTATTTCACTGTAGAGCCTCTAGTCCTGCTCACTATACCTTATCCAAGCTATTAGTTCCACCACCCACACATGCGATGACATCTCCTGGTTTCAATTATATTTCTAGAGACAATATCTCTCTCATCATCACTCAATACCTAGGTTTACCTCCACTGTATTCACATCCTACCATACCATTGTCTGCACATTATACCTTAAAGCTATTTCATCGCCCCCAGAAACCTCCTTTTACTCTCTGTTCCAGACGTTCTAGACGACCAATTCTCATTGCTTTGAGCCTTACCCTCATCCTACTCCTCCTCTGTTCCTCTGATGATGTAGAGGTGAATCCAGGCCCTGCAGTGCCTAGCTCCACTCCTATTCCTCAGGCGCTGTCTTTGCATGACCTCTGTAACCGTAAAAGCCTTGGTTTCATGCATGTTAACATTAGAAGCCTCCTCCCTAAGTTTGTTTTATTTACTGCTTTAGCACACTCTGCCAACCCGGATGTTCTAGCTGTGTCTGAATCCTGGCTTAGGAAGACCACCAAAAATTCTGAAACTTTCATCCCTAACTACAACATTTTCAGACAAGATAGAACTGCCAAAGGGGGCGGTGTTGCAATCTACTTCAAAGATAGCCTGCAGAGTTCTGTCCTACTATCCAGGTCTGTACCCAAACAATTTGAACTTCTACTTATAAAAATCCACCTCTCTAAAAATAAGTCTCTCACCGTTGCCGCCTGCTATAGACCACCCTCTTCCCCCAGCTGTGCTCTGAACACCATATGTGAACTGATTGCCCCCAATCTATCTTCAGAGCTCGTGCTGCTAGGTGACCTAAACTGGAACACGCTTAATAACAACCCAGCCATCCTACAATCTAAACTTGATGCCCTCAATCTCACACAGATTATCAATGGACCTACCAGGTACCTCCCCAAAGCCGTAAACACGGGCACCCTCATAGATATCATCCAAAACCAACTTGCCCTCTAAATACACCTCTGCTGTCTTCAACCAAGATCTCAGCGATCACTGCCTCATTGCCTGCATCCGTAATGGGTCAGAGGTCAAACGACCTCCACTCATCACTGTGAAACGCTCCCTGAAACACTTCAGCCAGCGGCCTTTCTAATCGGCCTGGCCGGGGTATCCTGGAAGGATATTGATCTCATCCCGTCAGTAGAGGATGCCTGGTTATTTTTTTTAAATGCCTTCCTAACCATCTTAAATAAGCATGCCACATTCAAGAAATTTAGAACCAGGAACAAATATAGCCCTTGGTTCTCCCCAGACCTGACTGCCCTCAACCAACACAAAAACATCCTATGGCGTTCTGCATTAGCATCGAACAGCCCCCGTGATATGCAGCTTTTCAGGGAAGCTAGAAACCAATATACACAGGCAGATAGAAAAGCCAAGGCTAGCTTTTTCAAGCAGAAATTTGCTTCCTGTAACACTAACTCAAAAAAGTTCTGGGACACTGCAAAGTCCATGGAGAATAAGAACACCTCCTCCCAGCTGCCCACTGCACTGAAGATAGGAAACATTGTCACCACTGATAAATCCACTATAATTGAAAATTTCAATAAGCATTTTTCTACGGCTGGCCATGCTTTCCACCTGGCTACCCCTACCCCGGTCAACAGCACTGCACCCCCTACAGCAACTCGCCCAAGCCTTCCCCATTTCTCCTTCTCCCAAATCCAGTCAGCTGATGTTCTGAAAGAGCTGCAAAATCTGGACCCCTACAAATCAGCCGGGCTAGACAATCTGGACCCTTTCTTTCTAAAATGATCTGCCGAAATTGTTGCAACCCCTATTACTAGCCTGTTCAACCTCTCTTTCGTGTCACCTGAGATTCCCAAAGATTGGAAAGCAGCTGCGGTCATTCCCCTCTTCAAAGGGGGGACACTCTTGACCCAAACTGCTACAGACCTATATCTATCCTACCCTTTCTAAGGTCTTCGAAAGCCAAGTCAACAAACAGATTTCCGACCATAATAATAATAATTTTGCACGCCCAATTTTTCACTTTTTGATTTGTTAAAAAAGTTTGAAATATCCAATAAATGTCGTTCCACTTCATGATTGTGTCCCACTTGTTGATTCTTCACAAAAAAATACTGTTTTATATCTTTATGTTTGAAGCCTGAAATGTGGCAAAAGGTCGCAAAGTTCAAGGGGGCCGAATACTTTCGCAAGGCACTGTAAATACAAGTAAAACTAATGCTCTTCAACCGATCTCTGCCTGCACCTGCCCGCCTGTCCAACATCACTACTCTGGACGGCTCTGACTTAGAATACGTGGACAACTACAAATACCTAGGTGTCTGGTTAGACTGTAAACCCTCCTTCCAGACCCACATCAAACATCTCCAATCCAAAGTTAAATCTAGAATTGGCTTCATATTTCGCAACAAAGCATCCTTCACTCATCCTGCCAAACATAACCTTGTAAAACTGACCATCCTACCAATACTCGACTTCGGCGATGTCATTTACAAAATAGCCTCCAATACCCTACTCAACAAATTGGATGCAGTCTATCACAGTGCCATCCGTTTTGTCACCAAAGCCCCATATACTACCCACCATTGCGACCTGTACACTCTCGTTGGCTGGCCCTCGCTTCAAACTCGTCGCCAAATCCACTGGCTCCATGTTATCTACAAGACCCTGCTAGGTAAAGTCCCCCCTTATCTAGGCTCGCTGGTCACCATAGCATCACCCACCTGTAGCACGCGCTCCAGCAGGTATATCTCTCTGGTCACCCCCAAAACCAATTCTTTCTTTGGCCGCCTCTCCTTCCAGTTCTCTGCTGCCAATGACTGAAACGAATTACAAAAATCTCTGAAACTGGAAAAGCTTATCTCCCTCACTAGCTTTAAGCACCAGCTGTCAGAGCAGCTCACAGATTACGGCACCTGTACATAGCCCATCTATAATTTAGCCCAAACAACTACCTCTTTCCCTACTGTATTTATTTATTTATTTCGCACGCCATTATTTTTATTTCTACTTTGCACATTCTTCCACTGCAAATCTACCATTCCAGTGTTTTACTTGCTATATTGTATTTACTTTGCCCATATGGCCTTTTTTTGCCTTTACCTCCCTTATCTCACCTCATTTGCTCACATCATATATAGACTTGTTTCTATTGTATTATTGACTGTATGTTTGTTTTACTCCATGTGTAACTCTGTGTTGTTTTATGTGTCGAACTTCTTTGCTTTATCTTGGCCAGGTCGCAATTGTAAATGAGAACTTTTTCTCAACTTGCCTACCTGGTTCAATAAAGGTGAAAAATATAAATAAAAAATACGTGAACGACCTGTGGAACCATCGCCAGACTACCTTTGCGTATGCTCAAGGACAGTTGGAATGAAGTGTAGAAGGTGACAAGACCTATTACGACAAAAGGGCCTCACACCAGGTGTTCGAGGTCCGGAATAAGGTGTGGTACTACATATACACCAAACCCGTGGGCGTCGCAACTGCCCCACTGGACGGGGCCACACGAGATTGTGGTGAAGCTATCACCTGTAGCTTACCAGATCAGAATCAGCAAAGGTCGACAAAAGGTGGGTCCACCGGAACCAAATCAAGTTGTACACTCCCCCCATGGAATTAGAAGGGGTGCTAGCCAGCACCGAATAGATAAAAACCTAGCAAAGTCAGAGGTACTAAGAATTCTTAAGTACCCTCAGCTGATCCCTTCCAGGAGATCAGTACGTTGCACCTAACATCTCTTATTTGCGTCCCAGCTACCATATATACATCTGTTGACACTATTGATATCGTCCTGAGCTGTACTGTTTTAAAACAAGAAAACCAGAAAAATAGTTGTCAAAAAAAACAAATAATTTAAATAATCTGACAATCTCTGATTATGCATTTCTGTAGGATGGAGTTCCTTTGGCTGATCCGGACACTCTGCGCCCTGGTCAAAACCAACCCAACAGACGTAATCACGAACGGACACCCTACGGGACTCGTTCTCCTTGACGACCCAGGACTCCTCATAACTAACTGCAGAGTACACACGCAGAGGGTGTATGTTAGTCTAGATGCAGAGAATGTGTACCGCCAACACATTCCACCTGCGGCACATTTGAGTTGGGCCGGGGCTGGCTGGACCAGCCAGGCATTTAAGCATGTCCAGCTAGACACTGCCCATACTGTATGTTGGCCCAAAAAGTTCACAGTAACCCAGTCAGAACTAGCCGAGCCCAGGTGAGAGAAACGATTTGTCGGGGCGCTACTATCGATAGGGGCAGCCGTAGGGTCACTATTTGCCCAAGGTACTACTGCCGTCAACGCAGTCAGTTTAGCCACAGTCAAGAGGAATGTTAGGGAGATTAATGAAGAGATGCCACTTATCCAGCAGCAGATGAAGGCACAGGCCCTCAGGTTGCAACATGTGGGAAAGTCTCTCCAGGACACTATTCTGGTGGTCAACACACACACTACTCTCCTAAACAAAACTATCCTGTCTGTAGCAAAGCTAGCAGAGGTCATGAACCATGACTATGCCCATGTCCAATTGGTTCGATTGTTACTGGAGGATTTTCTCTGTGAAGTTAGCTCTTCTATGGACCACTAGGCCATGAATAGAATCCCCTCATATCTAGTGCCCCTCTCAATGGTGCACAACATATTGACCCACGATAAGGCCATTACAGTCACATTTGGCCTATAGTCTGGGGTCGGCCATCACAATACACGTTGATGTTGATCGTAATGAAGTGGGATTTCTACTGATGCTGCCGGTTGTTGAACTGGTGAATATCTATAGACTTAAAACAGTTCTCAATATAGGATTTTGGTTCGACAGTACCCACGTAAAGATTGCCACACCCCCAGTTGTAGCCTAACAGGAAAACAACCCAGAATTCAATCTCACCCCTAACCTGTTAATGTGTACTCTAACTAAAGATGTCCACTACCTCTGTCCTAGCAAACCGTTTGTCAGGGATAACACTGAGCGTCTTTGTTGTATTAAAGCTATCACCAGCGAAGAACGCTGTAGAGCCAAACTAACAGCCAGGGATGGGGCCACCACCACACAAGTGGAGGTAGTAGGGAACCGATGGTTGGTCAACACACCGTTCGCGTCCGCCACTATGACTTACGAACGCCATGACTCCATCACCCAATTAAACCTCCCCAACCAGACTGTTTTTGATAAGGTACCAGAGGGGGGCGATTGTTCACATTGACGACCTCGCTTTATACCAACTTCCCGACGACAGGATAGACACAGAGATTGAAATTCTGGACGCTTTTGCTAAACGTTCCCTTGAGTTACCACCACTCATTCAAAACCAAATCCAGTACGAGGGACCCATGACTGTTGATCTTAGCGTACTGGATGAGGCACTTTTAGTTTACCCGACTGACTACAGACCAAAAGATTGGTCTGTCGCCCGGTCTTGGACGGTGCCGGACAGTATCCTGACTGTTACCATGATCCTTGGGCTTATTTTGCTTGGCGTGTGCACCTACTACGTACACAGGCGCACACGTGCAATGGAAGACCTAATGAGGTCTTATACTAGGATCACCTGTGGGACGGAAGCGATTCCGATTTTTGGAAAGTTGACAATAGATCCTGAAACCCCCTTAGGGGGCCCAGTCCCAGCCTCCTCTCCCGAACTTGTTAGGTCAGCCCAGTAATGTGCCCAATGTAAGCTTTGGCCTTCAGGGGCCAAATTTTTCCAAGTGCCTTAACTACCCACCTGCAAGTAGGATCACCCTAGACATGACATTAGAGACGATGCCATGATAGAGTCATTTAGCCAAGAACTTGGACATATATAGAACATAGTCCAAATTAGATGATTAATTAATGAGGTTTTAGACAACTTTTAGACAACTAACTTCACATTTCATCTTTCCCAAAACATTCTCTTTGATTTGGATATTTTCCATTCAACGTACAATGTATAAACATCAAACATATACTAGGAGAACGTTACAATGTTTTCGTAATAACGTCATCTATTAACTTTTAATAACAGAACAAAAATTACATACATTTTCATATTCCATCAATCGTCATGACCACCATTGTGGCTGACGAAAACCATTGTTCCAAAGTCCCTTTATTTCATGTTTAATGTTCTGAGGCTGGTTCTCCATAGTAACAGGACAAAGGAATTTGTCTGTGGCCTAAGATATACTAGGGGCGCTAGGGGCCATAATACCCCCCACATCTTCAGACCCCTAGATCTCTCCTCCTCTGTTGGGGTTGAGAGATAATCTGTAGGGTTGTGGTCTCCTGTAACCTGACCTGATCAGGACAGTCATGACAGTCCCCCTCTGGTAGGTTCAACTTGGAATGATTCTGCATCTTGCAAGCCACCATAAGAATGACCATCAGATGTCCTGGTTTGTGGATCATCATAGCAGTCCCCCCTTTGGTGGTTCACCCTGGTAGGATTTCCGCAAGCTTCGGACCACCACCAGAATGGACCTGGGAGGTCCGGCAGTGGCTCTGTGTTCCGGCCCGTCGTCCGGTTATCCCAGCTAGTGGTCCTGGGCAGTAACTTGGCAGACGTTAATAACGCACAACACTCAGGCAATACATCATTATATTTCCTCCCCAAACGAGCGGCATTGGGCCCTACTGCTTCCTATGTGTCAAAGGAAATGGAATGAAAAATAATGGAATAAAAACATAAAAGTTTACAAAATGTGTCTTCCACACCTTAACTTGGTACGCCCAGAGAATTGCCCTAAAGGCGGTTACGCCCACTTCTGACCCAAGGGTATAAAACCTGTGAGTATAGAATTTATGACAGGACTACTTGACCCCAGCAGCAGCGAGGTCTAAAAAGTCAACGAACACAGAACGCAATGGAAGTTTGAGAACAAAGAAATCCTTTTCTACCCAAGCTACGGATGAGTAGCTGTGTCTAAGCGGGTGAATTCAACTCAAACCACCTGGCCTCCATCTCCCATCGAATCGTGGTATCTAAAGGGTTTCATTCCTATGCTGTGAGCTCTGAGCTACAGAGCTGTCTGTCCTCAGAAGACCCCTTCCAGAGAAAAGGGTGAGGGAACAGACTCCTAAGCCAGAAAGGACACTGACACCGGGAGGACGAGCAGGGAGGTGCGCAGGAGAAGTGCGTCATCGAACAGCGGAACGATCCATGCAGAGAATCCTCGGAGATCATCCCCACGTAATTACATCATTATATTCTGACCCATAAGAGAGGCAGTTTGAGGCAAGGCTAGGGTGTGAATAGCATAGCTGACAAATTCAAATGTATATTTCTCTTGTGTACTTCTTTCTGTTCTCTCTCTTTTGAAATTCCCATTGTGGGTAACACGCGCCATAGTGTGTTGGCCCGTTATACTCAATTCTAATCCCTGAACAAAGGGGGGGTTGGTCAAAATCAAAAGTAACAGTCAGTATGGCCTAGCCCTCACCCTCCGATCCAATAGATCCCAGACGTGCTCAATGGGATTGAGATTTGGACGCGTCGCTGGCAATGGCTGAACACTGGCATTCCTGTGGAATTATCATGCTGGAGGGTCATGTCAGGATGAGCCTGCAGGAAGGGTACCACATGATGGAGGAGGATGTCTTCCCTGTAACGCACAACGTTGAGATTGCCTGGTGTAATTCGGGCAGTTGTTGTTGCCTGTACCGCAGGTGTGATGTTCTGATGTACCAATCCTGTGCAGGTGTTCTTACACGTGGTCTGCCACTGCAATGACGATCAGCTGTACGTCCCTGTAGCGCTGTCTTAGGTGTCTCACACTATGAACATTGCAATGTATTGCCCTGGCCACATCTGCAGTCCTCATGCCTCCTTGCAGCATGCCTAAGGCATGTTCACGCAGTTGAGCAGGGGCCCTGGGCATCTTTCTTTTGGTGTTTTTCAGAGTCAGTGAAAAAGCCTCTTTAGTGTCCTAAGTTTTCATAACTGGGACATTACTCTCCTACCGTCTCTAACCTGTTAGTGTCTTAACGACCATTCCGCAGGTGCATGTTCATTAACCTGTCTGGGCTACTGGGACGCGTCCCACACCAGTTTCTCCCTCAAATCCTTTACAATGAAGATCTGTGAAGTTCTTTGGATTTTTACATATTATCTTTGAAAGACAGGGTCCTGGAAAAAGGATGTTTCTTTTTTTGCTGAGTGATATATGGCAGCACCCAACGTGATTACATTTTCTAGCTCAAAATAACATGCAAATCAAAACAGGTGACAGTTTGCCACTGGCTCAGAGCCCAGGGTCTTGGTCCTTTAGCACTATTCTCTGAAACCCAAATCAACCCCTAGCCCCTGGGATCTTGTGTGGATCTAGAAGTATTAGATACAGTGCCTTGCAAAAATATTCATCCCCCTTGTTGTTTGTCCTATTTTGTTGCATTACAACCTGTAATTTAAATGGATTTTTATTTGGATTTCATGTAATGGACATACACAAAAAAGTCCATGTCTGAAGTTAAATGAAAGAAATTAATGACAATTTCTAACTTATTTGCATTTGTTTTTACTCACATATGTTGACTTCTCCATTGATGTTGTTTTTAAGTTGTCGCAGACTTTTCTTAGCGGATGTACAATTGAATTATTGGGAGTTTCAAGCCCCAGAGTGAATATAATTGTACACTCGCAAAGCCCAAGAGGCACCACCAAGCAAGCTGCACCATGAAGACAAAGGAGCTCTCCAAACAGGTCAGGGACAAAGTTGTGGAGAAGTACAGAACAGGGTTGAGTTATATTTTTTTTTATCAGAAACTGACCATCCCACAGTGCCCCATTAAATCTATTATTAAAAAATGGAAAGAATATGGCACCACAACAAACCGGCATTATTCAGAGAGGCAACAAAGATTAGCCTGAAGGAGCTGCAAAACTCCACAGCGGAGATTGGAGTATCTGTCCATAGGACCACTTTAAGCCATACATTCCACACAGCTGGGCTTTACGGAAGAGTGGCCAGAAAAAAGCCAGACGCCTCAAGTTCTCAACTGGCAGCTTCATTAAATAGTACCCGCAAAACACCAGTCTCAACGTTAACAGTGAAGAGGCGACTCCGGGATGCTGGCCTTAATTTCTCAGAACAAGAAAACGTTTCAGAAGAAGTAGTTTCTTAGTTTCTAGCCATTTTGAGCCTGTAATCAAAACCACAAATGCTGATGCTGCAGATACTCAACTAGCCTAAATAAGGCCAGTACTATTGCTTCTTTAAATCAGAACAACAGTTTTAAGCTGTGCCGAAATAATTGCAAAAATGACATAATTGTAAAATTGTAAACTTGGATTAGCTACCACAACATGCCATTGGAACACAGGAGTGATGGTTGCTGATAATGGGCCTCTGCACGCCTATGTAGATATTCCATAAAAATATCAGCCGTTTCCAGTTACAATAGTAATTTACAACATTAACAATGTCAACACTGTATTTCTGTCTCCCGGTTCCAGCTTTGATGAACCTCTACTGACCTCACCTTCTGGATGATAGCGGGGTGAACAGGCAGTGGTTCAGGTGGTTGTTGTCCTTGATGATATTTTTGGTCTTCCTGTGACATCGGGTGTTGTAGGTGTCCTGGAGGGCAGGTAGTTTGCCCCCAGTGATATGTTGGGCAGACCACACCACCCTCTGGGGATCCCTGCGGTTGCGGGCGGTGCAGTTGCCATACCAGGTGGTGATACAGCCCAACGGGATGCTCTCAATTGTGCATCTGTAAAAGTTTGTGAGGGTTTTAGGTGCCAAGCCAAATTTCTTTAGCCTCCTGAGGTTGGTAGAGTTGCCAGATGGAAGCCAGACGGAAGCCACTCCTTAGTTAAAGGCACATGACAGTAAAAATACACATTATGGAACAACAGGGACTGTGAAGAGACACAAACAAAGGTACATGCACATGCATTTGCACACATTGTGATATTATTGTATGTGGGTATTAAACATTTTGCAATGTAGATATGTGGTGGTGTAATAATGTTATATGACCTACTGTTTTCTCTTTTGTTTTATATTTAATGTATGTGCTTTAATATGTTTGGACCCCAGGAAGAGTAGCTGCTGCATAGTAAACAGCTAATGGGGATCCCAAATAAATACAAATGCAGCCTGCTTGGAGTTTGCCAAAAGGCACCTAAAGACTCTCTGGTCTGATGAAACCAAGATTGAACTCTTTGGCCTGAATGCCAAGCGTCCTGTCTGGAGGAAACCTGGCACCATCCCTACGATGAAGCATCTTGTTGGCAGCATCATGCTGTGGTGTTGCTGTTCAGTAGCAGGGACTGGGAGACTAGTCAGGATCGAGGGAAGGATGAACTGAGCAAAATACAGAGAGATCCTTGATGAAAACCTGCTCTAGAGTGCTCAGGACCTCAAACTGAGGTGAAGATTCCCCTTCCAACAGGACAACGACCCTAAGCACACAGCCAAGACAATGTAGGAGTGGCTTCGGGGCAAGTCTGTGAATGTCCTTGAGTGGCCCAGCCAGAGCCCGGACTTGAACCCGATCAAACAACTCTGGAGAGGCCTGAAAATGGCTGGGCAGGGACGCTCCCAACCAACCTAACCGACCTTGAGAGGATCTGCAGAGAAGATTGGGAGAAACTCCCCAAATACAGGTGTGCCAAGCTTGTACCGTCATACCCAAGAAGACTCGAGGTTGTAATCACTGCCAAAAGGGCTTTAACAAGGTAGTGAGTAAAGGTGTGAATTCTTATGTAAATATAATATTTCAGGTTTTTATGTCTCATACATTTGCAAACATTTCGAAAAAACCTGTTTGTCATTATTTGCTATTGTGTGTGGATCAATGTAATCAATTTTATAATAAGGCTGTAACGTAACAAAATGTGGAAAAAGTGAAGGGGTATGAATACTTTCCGAATGCACTGTAGCTATCTGAGAGCATGATTTACAAGAAATACTGAATAAAAAGGGACTCAATGACCTAGGTTTTATCATGCAGAGGAGCACATGGTCACGGTCCTGTCCATAAAGATGTGCAGGCGTTGCATTTTATTAACCAATGGTTGGGAGCCACATCATCCAACTCGCACTATCACATTATGTAGTTAGCTGATATATTAAATACCCATCCAGGCATTGTAAGATCTGGTGTGAGTCAGCAATGTAGGGCAACCCAGGATTTACACGAAATCACCTGACTGACTAAAAAACAAAAACCTTAAAAGGGTGACCAATCACATCATGAAATACAACAAGCATCTCCACTTGCAGACATAGGACTACACAACTCAGCAGGCAGGCAAAGGTAAGGACGTCTATAACGTTACTATTAAAAGGCACAAGCCTGAACCACATTCTTGCTGCATGTTTTGATATTACAAATGGGTGTTCTTTCCAAATGTATTTTCAAAAATTAAGTATAAAGAAGTGTAATATCTGTGAATCTTTTGGAAGAGAAAAAAAGACTACATATTAAATCTATTTAATTAAAATCCTTCTATAATATGTTTATTGTAATAAGTATCTAATGGATACATGTCACAATGTTACGATAATGGCCTTTAACTTCTCCCATGCTTTTTTAGCTATCGTACACAGAATTTAGGTATAGAAGGAAGGCAGGGGCTCAAGTGTATGCATTCAAAATTACACCATCAGAAGGCTGCTATCAGGCCATGTTGTACAATGTTCTTAGGATTTGAAGTGGAGCTCCTATTGCATAGAGAGATGCTGATGCCATTTCAGATTCGTGAAATTGTACTTAACATACTAAGCTTAACATACTGTACATCTTTACTCTTAAATGCCTCCAGCTTTTAATAGCTATTAATGCGATGACATTGCAAGTGCCGATATTGTTCTTCCATTAAAGCAAAGGTAACGTATGATCTGTGGTCGCCATCCAACCCTGCCTATGATAAGTAGCCTTATACCTGTAGCTATGTGGTATATTAATGATATAGCATGCCTACCAGCAACATCTCTCAGCATATATGTAGGATGGTACACTCTATTCAACCATGAACCTTTAAAGCCTTAGGAAAAGCAGGCTTGAGGTCAACTCCATTCCAGTATGTTAGTCCTCATGGTGTTATCTTGGACAACAGCCTGCACACCCTGTGGCTCTCCAGGAACAGGGTTGCTGACCAATGCCCTACATGCTATGACAGGTCAGGAATTCCTCATCCCTACTAACCATATTATAAGCAGTCCTGCTAAACTTGGAAGAGATAGTCTCTTGTTATTGTGGTGTTGGCCTTAAAACTACTCAAAACACCCATTGATCTGGAACTGGGCTCAGAGCAGTGAGGATTTTAGCAGGTAAATCTTGATGGGGCAAAAAAAAAATAATGTGCGTGGCATGCCAGAAAAGCAACAACACTAAACAATACATCAATTGCAGTATAACGGTGACAAACAGTGCCCACAAACTGTTAGGGCCTACATAAAGCTGTCGCAACAGCAGAGTCCCAACAGCAGTCCCAACACCTTACCACTGCAACACCTGGCTATCAGCGGAGCCACGTCTAGCAGCAAAACAGTTCATTCAACCTCATTTACTGCATTAAAAAAACATAGCAGACTATGAAAGCTCATACAATATTCGATGATTACATTTCTCAAAAACAGGTCAGACCAAGTCAGAACAGTAGATGAAATTAAGAGGTGAAAATATACAAAATTATTAGGGTGAGGCACATGGGCTACTAACAGCTTACTACACAACATAGACTATAATTAATCATTCTTAGCTACAGTATATATCTCCCTGGCATATTATATAACTTATGCAGCATCATTCAAGACATTTTTGGACTCCCCTTGTTGATGTTATCATTATTTAACCAATTTTTCAGAGTTCCCAGTTATCTTGAAAGCACCATAAATCCAGCAAATGCAAGACTTTAATGACAAAGTTTGTTTACAAAATTTAACTGAGCTAAATTTTGTGTGCAAATTTTGTAAACAAACTTTGTCATTAATGTCTTGCATTTGCTGGATTTATGGTGCTTTCAAGACAACTGGGAACTCTGAAAAATTGGTTAAATAATGATGACATCAGTGATCTTCAGCTAGTACCTCTAGAAAGAGGCCAGAGTTGCGAATTTGCAATTCCGAGTTGGGATAAAAGTTCAAAACTTATTTTCCCAGTTGTAGCTCGTTTTTACCTGAGTTTGTTTGATTGTAATGAAAAGCTAAGATTAATACAACTGCACATTTCCAATAAATGGTGATGGGGTCGGGGACTTAGAGAATCGACTTGTTCCAGAGGGTTTGTGAGCTGTACAGTGTCTCTGCTGTACGCTGTAGGTCAAGTGTTTCACCAACAGGTGGCGCTATGTTACATCATTTTGCCTTGGAATAAGCATCAACAATAAATCACAGTTCAAACTTGTATTGTTTGTTATAGTAGTTTCTACCTGTCTGTAGAATGACATGCATTTTCAAGAAACCACCAACATATGACCTTCATCTACTAGTTGAACATGACAAGAAGCA
Organism: Oncorhynchus nerka; assembly: GCF_034236695.1. Classification (NCBI taxonomy): domain Eukaryota; kingdom Metazoa; phylum Chordata; class Actinopteri; order Salmoniformes; family Salmonidae; genus Oncorhynchus; species Oncorhynchus nerka. The sequence goes on along the minus strand of NC_088413.1, from coordinate 19,185,470 downwards.
ATATCGGCCTATTTCAGCACAGGATGGGCAGTGGAACATCAGTCTGTCCAGCAGATCAACGTGGTTTTAGGTGTAAACAAAAGTTGGAGATGCGATCAGTGTGTTGTTAGAATCTCTATTCTGAATATTGCCTTAGTTTGTACCTTGGTCCCAGATATGATACAATAAATTAAATCCTTTGTCCCAGATTGGTATCAGGATTGCACATACTACCTATTCAGGGCTGGTCATTTCTGCTTCAAACACTTAACATTTACCAGCAGTCTGCTCTATTCTACAATGATTGTGCCTGAATCATTTCCTGGTAACCCAAATGCATATTGTCAGGTGATTGTGTGTACTGGAAGCATTTATTGCACAAGGTCATGTTCAAGGTTTGAATTACAGTTGAAGTAGTTGCCATGCAACTTTATTGATCAAATTCATATAGGCAATTTCTAAAAATAAAAACAACATAATGCATTCACTAACCACTTAGCTATATCCCTCCGGATGGCATTGATACTCTCCTTGTCTCCAGAGAAGGACATGTTGGCCCCATGATAAGGTGTTCTGTACACTGAGCAGGGGTTACACAGATCCCTTAAAAGGCATTTGAAGTAACCAGTAATCGCTGCCAAAGGTGCTTCAACAAATGACTGAGTAAAGGGTCTGAGTACTTATAGTGGCAAGAAAAAGTATGTGAACCATTTGGAATTGTCACGACTTCTACCAAAGTCGGCTCCTCTCCTTGTTCAGGCAGCATTCGGCGGTCGACGTCACTGGCTTTCTAGCCATCGCCGCTCCATTTTTAATTTCTCCATTTGTTTTGTCTTGATCCCTGCACACCTGGTTTAAATTCCCCAATCACACTGCATGTATTTATTCCTCTGTTCCCCCTCATGTCTTTGTGTGAGATTGTTTCAATGTTACGTGTGTTCGCATCAGGCTGGTTCGCGCCGGGTATATGGTTTTGACCTGTGCGTTTAGTTAATTTTGTACCGGTGATGTACTGTGGGCGTTATCACTTTAAATTAAATAAAGTGCACCTATTATAACCTATCTATGCTCTCCTGCACCTGACTTCCTTCAACCAGTTGCGTGCACCCCTTACAGGAATTACCTGGATTTCTGCATAAATTGGTAAATCTGCTCTTCATCTAAGCCACAACAATAGACAAACACAGTGTGCTTAAACTAATGACATACAAATGATTGTATTCAATATAGACAAGAAAAATACATAATTAAAAACATTCACCGTGTAGGTTGGAAAACATATGGAAGAGAAGAATTGTCACTGAATTACCACAGTGAATTATTGTAATTGTAATGGGTCTGTAACTGGTGGCAGTGAAGTCAAACGCAGGACAGCATAACTCGGCATATGCCGGAGCAGTTTATTGCCAAATAACGGGACAAAATAAATATACCAAATATGGGTGCAAAACCCGACACGCACCAGAACAGAACGTGCACAAGCGCTACATACAAACGAACAGAAGGTTAAAAAATGAACATGTGATTGGGGAATAGAAACCAGGTGTGTAAAAACGAAGACAAAACAAATGGAAAATTAAAAGTGGATCGGCGATGGCTAGAAGACCAGTGACGTCGACCGCCGAACACTGCCCGAACAAGGAGAGGAGGCGACTTCGGCTGAAGTCGTGACAGTAATGTTTGTTTGTGTCAATTAATCCCATAAGGGATGGGTTGCCAATTGGCGATTTGACACAGATACAATTTCATTCATAAAATGTAATGTGTTCCATCCACTCCAAGCTGTCTTCTTGCCTTTTCAATGGAAATGTGAGGTTGTATTACAGTCTGTAAATGCATGAAAGCCTGACGAACCAAACTCGCATTCCAAGCTTCTCGTAGATGGTGTTGATGCAAATCTCCTGCTAGTTTTTCCCCCAACACCAAAAGCAACCCACAGCTTCATGATTGGATAATATTTGGTAAGATAAAAGAACAGATCAGCAAGGAGGACAATGATGTCTGTGTCCAGTGTTGGAATGATAATGGTCTGTGCACCCTTTCTGAAAGGAGTCTTCATGCGTCTGCCTCTTCATGGTCTCATTCCAGCGTTGATGTCAGAGAGCCCTTTGAAACCTCAGACTCATCAGTTGTAGGGTAGATATCTTTTTCATCTTTGGATTCATTGGCACACACCTTCTGTGTCGACATTTTGAAAAGCTCCTGTTTGTTATTAGTGTTTCTGAGAAAGTCAGAACACTTACATGGACGCTTGGTTGTGTCCCCAACTTTGTGCCTTTTCCTTGCTTCTCTCTTTTTTTATTTTTAGATATCTTCTTTCTATGTGTCCCACACAATAACGATTATATTGCACGTTTTCAACTGGTGTTCTATCCAAGGCAGTAAGACACTGCTGCCATATTTGCCTAATGTGGAAACTTAGTGGGTAGGCAAGAAACGGACAGTGACAGTTCTGTCAGTGGTGTTTCCTTTATTTAGGAAGTTACCTGTAGATAATGTCATTGTTAATTTGATTAGAGTTTGTAATATTATAGACTAAAAATGTAAGTCTAAGAAGCAATGTGAGACTGAAAATGTAGCTTTAGTAGATGTTCCATAAGATGGCCAAACAGAAAGAACATAAATTTCAGACTTCTCTCTACAGTAACAACATTTAATTTTTTATCCAATAGAAACCTGGATTGCTCTGGTTGGGAACGCTAGACCTGGTAAGAGCTTGACGATGTCCCAAAACCCAAACATGACTGGTGAGTACTTAGTCTTCACTTCACTGTACAAGATGGTGATGGAAACTTATTTGGACTGTTCTACCTTTTATTCATAACAAAAAAAATAATTCCTTGCAAGGAATGGGCTAAATTATAGGGTAATTTGTGTGCTTGTCAGAATACTACTTTTCGTCTCCATACTTCTCCTTTTTCATCACTTCCCAGTATTGCCGGTGCAATGACCATACGTCTGATATACCTAGTTGTGTCTTTGAAAAGGTGATAAAGCTATGCATTTTCATGTAAGCTATGTCCTCTGCAGTGTTGATTGATTGTACATCATAATAGAAAAAAGGCTCAAATGCAACTGACTTGTGATGTTGTTTAAATTCCACAGAGTCATAGGCCTCCCAGGAGTTCTCAGAATCAACCGTTAACAGCTGCTTTTACAACAGTAACAATTTTTCCTTGTTATCCAACAGAGACACGGATTGTGCTGCTGGGGAAGACTGGTGCTGGGAAGAGTGCAGCAGGAAACACCATCCTGGGGAAAAGAGTATTCAAATCACAATTCAATTTCAACTCTGTGACTAAAGATTGTGATAAGAAAAGAGAGATGGTGTGTGGGCAAAGTCTGGCTGTTATCGACACCCCAGGGCTGTTTGACACCAAGTTTACACAGGAGGAAGCCATAGAAAAGATCACAACGTGCATCAACCTCTCTTCTCCTGGTCCCCATGTGTTCCTGATTGTGATCAAGCTGGGAAGATTCACTGACGAGGAGCAGAAAACTGTGAATATGATTCAGAAACTCTTCGGTGACGAAGCATCAAAATACACCATGGTTCTCTTCACACATGGAGACAAACTTCAGGGTGTAACAATTGAAGAATTTCTGTCTGAAAATCCAAATCTAGTAAGTTTAGTTGAGCAATGTAAAGGGGGATATCATGTTTTCAACAACAAAGATAAGAATCGCTCCCAGGTCACTGAGCTGCTTGAGAAGATAAACAAGATGGTGAAGATGAATGGAGGAAGCCACTACACCACTGAGATGTTCCAGCAGGCTGAGAGAGTGATTGAAGAGGAGAAGAACAGAATCCTCAGAGAGAATGAAGAGAAGATACACAGAGAGGAGGAGAAACTGAAAAAAACACTTGAAGGTGAGGCTTTGGAGAAAGCAAGAATGGAGCTGAGGGAAAAACATGAAAGAGAGGCTCGAGAGAAAGCTGAAAGAATTAACACAGCTGGGCATTATCTCATTGTTGCAGGTACCGTTGCTACAAGTGGAGCTGCTATTGGAGCTACTATTGCAGGACCACTTGGTGCAGCAGTGGGTGCAATAGTAGGAGGTGTAGCAGGAGCAATAGAGGTGTTTTTAGAAACCAATGTTTGCTGTATACAATAAAAAAGTATTTCTTTGACCTGACTGCTAAGTAATTCAACAATATAACTGTTTTTGCATGTTTTATAATCATATTAGTATCCTAGCAATAGTGATGATCGTGTTATGGGTTAGATAGAATGATCTATGTGAAGTGGTATTGGCCAGAGGGAAGTAAACAAAGGTCTGTCAATAAGGTTGGGATAGATCATCAATTACGGTCTTATATCATATTTTCATATTTTCTCAATGTCTTTGTCATTATATTCTCTTAAGATGTTGTATTTTATAATTTATTAGAATAAATAGAAGTGTTCTCTCTGCATATAAGAAGAACAATTATGTGACTGACTCCCTGCCCTCAAGGCCTCTCGTGACTGATAACAAGACCTGTGAGATGCGTGGCGGACTATCGGAACAAACACCACCTGCACAGCAACAGAGATTTATTGTTCAACCTAAACACAGAAGGGGGGTCTGTGCTTCTGACTTCATATCTTGTCTTTGCAGCTGTGTAACCCAGTTGTAATATTCCTGTGTGTAGCTGGTGTATAGGAGTCAGCAGCAGGACAGCAGAATTGAGAAATAAACGTATTTACTCAACATATATATATTTTAATTTTTTATTTCACCTTTATTTAACCAGGTAGGCAAGTTGAGAACACGTTCTCATTTACAATTGCGACCTGGCCAAGATAAAGCAAAGCAGTTCGACAGATACAACAACACACATGGAGTAAAACAAACATACAGTCAATAATACAGTAGAAAATAAGTATATACAATGTGAGCAAATGAGGTGAGATAAGGGAGGTAAAAGGCTAAGAAAGGCCATGGTGGAGAAGTAAATACAATATAGCAAGTAAAACACTGGAATGGTAGATTTGCAGTGGAAGAATGTGCAAAGTACAGATAGAAATAATGGGTTGCAAAGGAGCAAAATAAATAAATAAATACAGTAGGGAAAGAAGTAGTTGTTTGGGCTAAATCATAGATGGGCTATGTACAGGTGCAGTAATATGTGAGCTGATCTGACAGCTGGTGCTTAAAGCTAGTGAGGGAGATAAGTGTTTCCAGTTTCAGAGATTTTGGAAGTTCGTTCCAGTCATTGGCAGCAGAGAACCTGAAGGAGAGGTGGCCAAAGGAAGAATTGGTTTTGGGGGTGACCAGAGAGATATACCTGCTGGAGCGCGTGCAACAGGTGGGTGACCAGCGAGTTGAGATAAGGGGGGTCTTCACCTAGCAGGATCTTGTAGATGACCTGGAGCCATTGGGTTTGGCGACGAGTATGAAGCGAGGACCAGGCAACGAGAGCATACAGGTCGCAGTGGTGGGTAGTATATGGCGCTTTGGTGACAAAACGGTTGGCACTGTGATAGACTGCATCCAATTTATTGAATAGAGTGTTAGAGGCTATTTTGTAAATGACATCGCCGAAGACGAGGATCGGTAGGATGGTCAGTTTTACAAGGGTATGTTTGGCAGCATGAGTGAAGGATGCTTTTTTTGCGAAATAGGAAGCCAATTCTAGATTTAACTTTGGATTGGAGATGTTTGATGTGAGTCTGGAAGGAGAGTTTACACCTAGGTATTTGTTGTCGGTCGGTTGAAGAGCACGCATTTAGTTTAACTTGTATTTAAGAGCAATTGGAGGCCACGGAAGGAGAGTTGTATGGCATTGAAGCTCGCCTGGAGGGTTGTTAAGCCAATGTCTCCAAGCCTTCAGGGCCTTGCCAACAGCTCCGGGTCCCCCACATCATAGTTTCACTCCGCCGGGCTGAGCTTAATGAAAAAGAAAGCACAGGGGGCGGAGCTTTGATGGCGTACCCGAGCGCCGAGAGAGCACGGCTCCTATCCCAGCCTCGGTCGCGTCCACCTCCACTTTGAACACCAAAGAGGGATCCGGATGAGCCCACTCGGGAGCCTAGGTAATAAGGTGACCAAAAGCTCTGTCCACCTCAGCCGACCACTGCAGTCGCACTAGTCCCCCCTTCAGCAGTGAGGTAATGGGGGCTGCTACCTGACCAAATCCCCGGATTAACCTTCAGTAGTAGTTGGCAAACCCTAGAAACCACTGCACTTCCTTTACAGTGGTGGGAGTCGGCCTATTAAGCACGGCTGAAATGCGGTCACTCGCAATCTCCACCCCTGAAGTGGTATTGTGATACCCTAGGAAGGAGACGGACTGTTGAACGAACAGGCATTTCTCAGCCTCGACTTAGCACCTTGCGCACAAGGGACACATGCTCAGCGCATGTAGTGGAGTATATTAGAATGTCGTCGATATACACCACTACACCCTGCCCGTGCAGCTCCCGGAAAATCTCGTCATCAAAGGCCTGGAAGACTGATGGAGCATTCATCAACCCGTACGGAATGACGAGGTACTCATAGTGCCCGGAGGTGGTACTAAATGCTGTCTTCCACTCGTCTCCCTCCCAGATACGCACCAGGTTGTAAGCGCTCCTGAGATCCAATTTTGTGAAGAAGCGCACCCCATGCATTGACTCGATCACACTGGCTATGAGAAGCAGCTGGTAACTGTACCTCACAGTGATTTGGTTGATACCATGATAGTCAATACACGCGCGCAGACCTCCATCCTTCTTCTTCACAAAAAATAAACTTGAGGAGGCAGGTGAAGTGGAGGGCCAAATGTACCCCTGGGCCAGAGATTCTGAGACATACTGTATGTTGCCATAGCTGCCGTCTCCTCTTGAGACAGGGGATACACGTGACTCCTGGGAAGTGCAGCGTCCACCAGGAGATTTATCACACATTCCCCCCGTCGATGGGGTGGTAATTGAGTTGCCTTCTGTAGCCAAATCGGCATATTCAGAGAGGATGTGCACAATGGAGACCTTATTCAGAGAGGGTGTGCACAGTGGAGACCTGGCCTGGACTTTCCACCGTAGTAGCACCGATGGAAACCCCTAAACACCTCCCCGAACACTCTCGTGACCACCCCTTGAGAGCCCTCTGTTGCCACAAAATATTGGGGTCATGACAGGCCAACCAGGGTAGGCCCAGCACAACGGGAAATGCAGGAGAATCAATAAGGAAGAAACAGTTTCTCCCCTGCGTAACCATGCCTAGTAGAGCGGTGGCCTCCCTAATCAGCCCTGACCCCAATGGTCGACTATCTAGGGCATGCACAGGGAAGGGCATATCCACAGGAACAATGGGGATCCCTAAACTATGGGCAAAAGAACGGTCAATAAAATTCCCAGCGGCGCCTGAATCTACGAGCGCCTTATGCTGGAAATGCAGGGGAAACTCAGGAAATTTGACAAACATTTGACAAACCCAGGGGGCTCTGGGTGAGCCTGGTGCCGAATCACCTGGGGTAACATGATAGTGCCCTGCCTGCTGCCTCGACTCCCTGAGGAACCCCCCCAGCACCGACCAGCAGTGTGCCCTCTGCGGCCACAGATGGTGCAGGGAATGGCCCCTCCTCCGGTTGCCCTAATCGCAGCACCTCCCAGCTCCATAGGCATCGGAGCGGAGGTGCTGGGGGATGGAACTGACAGGCCCCGATACGGACATCAGCGGTTAGTCAGCAGGTTGTCCAGCCGGATGGACAGGTCCACACAGCTGGTCCAATATGAGGGTGGTGTCTCGGCAGGCCAACTCCCAACACACGTCCTCGCGCAGACTCCACCTGTAGTGATCGATCAGGGCCCTGTCGTTCCTTCCTGCGCTGGCGGCCAGGGTCCGGAAGTCCAAGTCAAAGTCCTGCGCGCTCCTCGTCCCCTGCCTCAGGTGGAACAGACATTCACCCGCCGGCTCGACCCTCAGGCGGGTGGTCAAAAACTGCCCAAAACTGGCGGGTGAAACCGCGTCTCCCTCACAACATACGGCGTTGGCCCACTCCAGGGCTTTGCCTGAGAGGCAGGAGACGAGGTCGGACACGCTCTCATGTCCCGAAGGAGCCGGGTGGACGGTCGCCAGGTAGAGCTCCAGCTGGAGTAGGAACCCCTGGCATCCGGCAATCGTCCCATCATACTCTCTCGGGAGCGCGAGCCGAATCCCGCTGGGACCGAGTGAAGGAGGGGTGGACAGTGGGGACTGCTGTAGTGGGGCTGGTGGAGGCGCTGGAAGACCCCCTCCTCTCTCCAAACGATCCATCGTCTGCAGCACGCGATCCATGGCGGTGCCCAGATGTTGCAACATGGTCGCGTGCTGCTGGACGCACTCCTCTATCGCCACAGGGAGGGCGTCTGCTCCTGCTGACTCATTTACATTTACATTTAAGTCATTTAGCAGACGCTCTTATCCAGAGCGACTTACAAATTGGACTCCACACAGTGTTGAGTGATTCTGTAATATTCCTGTGTGTAGCTGGTGTATTGGAGTCAGACGCAGGACAGCAGAATTGAGTAATAAACGTATTTACTCAACATTTACATGAATACAAATCAATATTCCGGGCCCACAATAAAAATTATTAATATGTAATTGGGGAATAGAAACCAGGTGTGGAAAAACAAAGACAAAACAAATGGAAAATGAAAAGTGGATGGGCGATGGCTAGAAGACCGGTGATGTCGACCGTCGAACGCCGCCCAAACAAGGAGAGGAGCCGACTTCGGCGTAAGTCGTGACACCAGTGTGGCAAATAATGGAGTCCAGCTGGAATTTGTACCAGAACAATTGGCATTGTCGGCAGGATTTACCACAATTTACAGTCTGAATCAGTGGAACAGGAGCCGGTACACAAAAACGAGATAGGCAAAGTTCGTATAGCTGTTTCAACTCATTCTGACATCTTTGGGAGATGAGGGTTGTAGGCTGAATATAAATGATGGGAACCCGACCTAGAAAGCCTGGATTTATTCAATAAGCCCATTGTATACATGCGACTGGTTGGAGCCCCTAAGGGGTTCAGCCACCAGAAGGTTAGGTTTTAGCCACCAGAAATGTAGACTGTTAAACTGTCTGTATTGTTTGTGTAGTATGTAGATAATGTTATAGGCGTTTTCCTGCAGTAGTGGCTGTCAAGGAGGAGACATTGTCACTATCTGGTAATGTGAATGGTGACCTAAGACATTAGGTCTCCCATATCCTACAGTAGTAAATCGGCAGACGCTTCAGTGTGGTTCCCATCACAAAGTATTAGGTCTCGTGACCAAATGATTAGGGACCTATACTGTCACTACAATCTGGGGAAGAGGGTATCACTACCTGGAAAATATTTTAATAGAGGGTAATAGCGCTGTGGGTAAGGATATCTAAACACCCAAGACATTGTTGGGAGAGGCACATGAATGAAAACTATTGAAATGGCGTCCTGGGGTCCCGACACTCCTGTAAAAGGTGGAATAGAGGAAGATATATTTAATGAAGTCATAGAGGTGCTGAAAGAGGTGCAAGAGCAATCTACCAATTTCGTCTCAAATATGGTCAGCACTTTCCTGCTGACGGAAAATTTGATCTAATAAGGAACTCAAATATGCTATTGTGAGCTGGCACAGTGACATAAAACCGATATAAAAGAACAATCAGAGTCCGGATGGAATTTGTACCAGAACTTAGAACCTATCACTACTGAAAGTTTAACTAGCTCACTTTTCTGATCAATAAAGATTATTGAGACCAATGTAGTTTCTGTTCTGTGTTCATTACATCACCAACCGGACTACACATCAGCTACACACAAAACATTTAAAAAACAGAAAATAACAGGATTGGGTGTTTCATGCAGCAGAAGCCGTGTTTGGAGAAACAGATACTGTGTCAGTTGAATTAAATTAAACTGAATTGACTAGAACCATTATCATGTGATGATATTTCAAGACAAAGAGCAGATATTCCACTCAATGTTTTGCTTTCATTCAGTGAGGACATTTTTCTTTAAATAACACATTATCACAACACCGTTTATTACAGTTTTTTTCGATTGCTAAACGACAGTGGACACAACTGGAGTCACATGTGCAAAACTCTAACTACAGTCTGCACAGCAGCAGTTCATGTGGACCAAACTCTAGTTCGTTTTTCATTGCTTGAACACAGTTTTCAAAACTCTACACACTTATCCCATGACTTTAACCACAACCTGCACAACACTGTGGATTTACAGCACTTTGTTCAAATGCTAACACACTGCTGTCAAAACTGTGAACCACACATTCAAAACGGAATAGATTTCAGCCTTGTGCCTTTCAAACACTGCTGATTGCAATTTCAGCTGAAAGGCTAAGCAGGTGTCTTGTTTTAGACTTGTTAGTGAACACACACACATATTACAGTATATATAGGTAGAGCTCAGAAAGACTCATTTTGGAAATGGAACAAGGAAGATGGGTTCGTGGAGGGAGAAGGGTGGCAGGGAGAGGGCGGATGCGTGGAGGAAGACAAAGAAGACAAAGAGCTGTTATTTCAGATGAAATAAGGGCTACACTTATAGACCATGTCGTGAACCATAGTCTCTCATTGAGAGAGGCAGGGTTGAGGGTGCAACCCAATCTGCAAAGATCCACAGTGGCATCTGTAATGCAAATTTTCCATCGTGCAAACAGGTGAGAGTTACATCCTTACAGTAAATTAAAACATTACAGGAATCTATTTTGTATTGCAATTATAGAATATTTACACATATATATATTACAGTAAGTTTGACTGTAAAATATATTTTTACAACAGGACCCAAAGGCTGCCCCCAACAGGGGGAAGAGGAAAAATATTTTCAGATGCGCAGGAAAATGCTATTGTTGACATGGTTGTTGTCAACAATGCAATAAAACTGCAGGAGATTCAAGATAGAGTACTGGCTGATAATGATATATTTGAAAATGTTAATTCTGTCAGCACAACAACTATTGCTCGAGTCCTAAAGAAACACAGAGTTACAATGAAACAGTTATACACTGTACCGTTCGAGAGAAACAGTGAACGGGTAAAAGAGCAAAGATACCAATATGTCCAGGTAAGACGTCTGAGGTTACGTACACAGCTATACAAAATATTTACAGTTAAAAAAAACAATAGCATTTCTACAGTAAAACTGTGCACTTACTGTTTTTCAGAGAGTAATGGAGGTGGAAGCACTGGAAAGACCGCATTCATTTGTATTTATCGATGAAGCTGGATTTAACCTTGCCGAAACACGCCGCAGAGGAAGGAATGTTATAGGTCAAAGGGCCACTGTGGAGGTTCCAGGCCAAAGGGGGGGAAATATCACCATGTGTGCTGCAATGGCCAATGATGGTTTGCTTCTCAACACACCACTCATTGGCCCATACAGCACAGAAAGGCTTATAGCTTTCCTAGAACAGCTCTATGCTCAGCTAGTGCCAGCAGAACAGGGGGAGCCAGTAAGAAACCCCCAAGTTTTTGTCATAGTTTGCGATAACGTTGCTTTTCACCACTCTGCAGCTGTCACAGATTGGTTTGCAGCACATCACAGATTTATGGTTTTGTACCTGCCTGCATATTCACCCTTCCTCAACCCAATAGAGGAGTTTTTCTCTGCCTGGAGGTGGAAAGTGTTTGGTCACCACCCACATGACCAAATGTCTCTTTTGGAAGCCATGCGTGCCGGATGTGAGGACACGAGTCCAGAGGACTGCCAGGGATGGATAAAGCACTCCAGAAGGTTCTTCCCCAGGTGCATGGCAAGAGAAAACATTAGATGTGATGTTGAAGACAACCTGTGGCCTGATGCTAGAGAGAGGCAGGGTTAGCCCCTCAATTATTTGTTTGAATTACAGTATGTACTTTTAGTTTCTACCTTTTTTTTCTCATTACTGTAATTCCGTAAATTACTACAGACTATTGAAGCAAACTGCTAATTTTCATTTACCTTAAAGAATTGTTATGTTCTAAAAATGTTAATAAATCATGTGAAAGAATGTCACTCTTTTCTTTGAAGAAAATATGACTTTGTATGAAGTCACTGAAATTGTTCAAACTGTAAAGATGAAAAGTTTGTATTTTCTGTATTGGTGTTTGATGCTAGTGTTTTTACTCTCAGTGTGTTCTGAGTGACAGTGTGTGTTATCTCAGTGAGGGTTGTGCATAGTGTTTGGCTGCACTGAGCGTGTTTTGAGCCATGTGTTAAGAGTTGTGTTGCTTGGAATGAGTTTTGCAGGTGATGGGAACTGTTTAGCTCAGGTGACTGTTGGTAGTGCAGACTGTAGTTATAGTTTTGCACATGTGACTCCAGTTGTGCCCACTGTTGTTTAGCAATCGAAAAAAACTGTAAAGCTGGTAATTCCCAAATGATGATACTTACAGTAACAACGCTAATCAGAAGTGACTTGCATGTAGAAGAAGGGTTCTCGTAGAAAAAAAGAGTCCCTGTTCAAAAACAAGCGGCAGCGTAGCCTAGTGGTTAGAGCGTTGGACTAGTAACCGAAAGGTTGCAAGTTCGAATCCCCGAGCTGACAAGGTACAAATCTGTCGTTCTGCCCATGAACAGGCAGTTAACCCACTGTTCCTAGGCTGTCATTGAAAATAAGAATTTGTTCTTAACTGACTTGCCTAGTAAAATAAAGGTGTAAAAAAAAAAACATAAAAAAAAAAAAAGCCCTAACTAGTCCCTTCGCGTAGACCAGGGGAAGGCAACCCTGTTCCTGGAATCTCTTAGGTCCAGCAGGATTTTGTTCCATCCAGGCACCATACCAGCTAATTGATCAGTTCAGTGATTGCCTAAATGCAACACACCTGGTCTTCCATCAAAAACATGAAGTACCTGCCACATTCCTGTAAGCTAAATATGATGTGGCTGTGCATGGCAATGATTGTGTGTGTGTGTGTGTGTGTGTGTGTGAGCAAGTATAAAAAACATGTTGACTCACCCTACTTGTAGAGAAACACCAAAGACATCCTCCTGTCTTTCATGTGGCCAAAACGGTCTATGACTCTCATACAGCACACGAACAGGTAGAGCAATGAGCCAGACGGTTCACCAGATCTATAAATCTGAAGTATCCATTTGGCATTTCCACTCACCACCAAATACTGTATGTTGATGAGAGGAAGCCCAGTGTCCGACAGTGGGAGAAGATGGAGCGAGATGGATTTTGGCCGGCATTCTGCTAATTTTGTCATCGATGAAACATTCGACCTCAATGCAGTTCTCTACAAAACTAAAATCTCTTACGAACAGAGTACACAAGCTTTTAACGACTGCCCTTTGCCAAAGTCTCCAAAAATTGCATTGTTTAGAAGGAGTGCAAGGGCGAATTGAGTTGTTGCACATGCACACTTCACAGTTCTCTAATGGAGATATGTATATATTTGGCTAGCCTAAATTCCTTTCATGGGCAACGATGCACAAGGCCTGTTAGTTAACATTAGCCTACTACATCTAGCTACATATTGAACTTCCATCCCCTCAGGCCAGGGGGACAATGTATGAATTTATGGTTGGATCAGAATCTCTGTTATAATCATTGTCCAGTATGGAGAATTAAGTAAAATCACATCTCCAAATCACTATTTAAATCCATTGTTAATTTAAGAAAGGGACAATTTTAGCTAGCTAGCCACTGGAGGACAACGTTAAAAAGAGATAAAGCCAAATCCGAACTGGCTTCCTTTTTTTGTGTGCTAGAGCCATTCACAGTTGAGCTCACTCAGTTTAGCTCAACGCTGATTGGTTATCATTTTTTATTTATTTTTTTAATCAGGGGAGGCCAAATGCTTGCTGGCTTCCCTTGCATCCAATGCTACGGGCGGCAACAATGTCATACTCTTTTTGTCAAGACAGCATCCGATAATCAGGCTACACATACAGAGCAAGATGGCCTTTGTTTCGCTCGCTCTGATGCTTTCTCTGGTGAGATACATTCAGCCTCTTGCAAATTGAAGGAAAAGTATGAAAAACAGAGAGACAAGGAAAAATAATTGTATGTTTATTGCGGGGGAAGCCTGGCTTCCCTTTGCTTCCATGAATAAACACTGATCGTAGAATCTAAACTCTGGGCTAAGTTACCGTGACTTTTTATTTCATTTATCAATTGAATTAGCTATGTATGTGTGTACATGCAACGTGAAAAGTGTATGAATGGCTTCAAAACATCATAATAGCCTAGATAATTTTAAAGGTACACTATGCAGAAATTTCTCTGCCATTTCCTGGTTGCAAAAATTCTAATAGTTTGCCTAATGTACGTTTGTGATCAAACAAGCAAGTATAGTGTAGAGAGTCATTGTACCATCGAAACAGCTGTGAAATGTGTTTTCAATAACCAAAAATATTGTATTTTCAGTTGTTTGAAGCTGGTGAACAAAATCAAAAGTAAAAGATGCAGAAATTAAAGTTAAGAATGGGAAGAATAGAAATTGTGCACATAGCATAGATCTAAGCTTCTTAGAATTGATTTCAATGATAATGACAGATCTATAACTCAAATTTCTGTCTGAATTTTGTAGGGTCACCCAAAAAGTGACCTTTTGCAGCTTTAAATGTTTCAGGACAAAATTACATGTTTTTAAGTATGTTTTTGTTGTACTGGGGATAGTAACATTAGTAATATAATAAAAAAATAAAAAATTCAAATGTTTTTAGATATAGATTTTTTATATGTGTGTTTACCGCACATAATATAATTGTAAAGTATGCATTTAGGTGTCTGTAATAGAATACATGTGGCAAAAACAAATGTAGACATTAATAAATGCATTTCTATAGCTTCCAAAATATTAATTACAAACAAGGGGAGTGCCAAGATGGAGGCATGTTGGCTTCCACACAGCGCCCCCTATAAGTCATCTAGTCTATATATAACTTATTGGCACAACACCATGCTTAACTATTCTCTTTGCATTTATACATGTTGCAAAATCAGTGCAGAGGTTAGTTTACCAAATCATAGTGTGTATTGCAGTGACTCATTCACAGTCATAGACTGCTTTCAATGTAAGGAAACAAAAACCTTAAAGAAGTAAAATGGTTGATCTGTACCTTTAATTTTTGGGTCAAAGTGTTATAACACTGAACAACATTTTCTGAAATTAATTTCCTGTTGAATATAAATATGTTACAAAGAAAGGCATATTGCATCTACATTACAAAAAAAATATGTCAGAAGTGGGATTCGAACCCACGCCTCCAGGGGAGACTGCGACCTGAACGCAGCGCCTTAGACCGCTCGGCCATCCTGACATACAGGAGTGACTTCAAATTATCAGTAGATGAACGTGACAGTCTATTGTAGGTTGTTAAATTAGTATTGTGGGAAATACTAAAATTATAATACATTGGAAAAATGAAGAAGAACATTATCCGCGGTTTACGCAACCATTGCATAAAGCCATGCCAAACGTTTGCTATTCATTATGTTTTATAAAGAAATGCCTTCATAATAGCGAACCTTGCGTTGGTTTGCATTCATTTAGATATCCGGTAAATAGCCTACTTTCTTAGCTATCTATCTCTCTTTAGAATAATTGTTTATTACTATGTCTTGCTTGCTGTCTTGTGGCTATAAAGGAGTAGCAGTAGCTAGCTAAGTCTGTTGGGCTATAGTTTTGTGAACTTTTGGGAACCCTTTACTTTACATTGGTTTTGGAAGTTAATTACGTTGTAATGTGAGAAAATGGCAGACAGACAGATACAGTAAGTACACAAGCATACGGACACTATATGTTGTCTACAACAACCGTTATTGCATTGGACAGCTTGACTGAGAGAAAGTCTACATTCTCACAATCAGCACCTCACACACCTCTTTGGGGTACCCTATTGTATAAAAAAGTATCACAAGAATACCTAGTGTAATCGGCCCCACACTGACAGTGTGTGATTTGTGTTGGTCCAGTAGAGGGTGCTGTCAGACCAGTTATTCTGACAAACTGTATTTCAGTGACTAAAACAGAGCAAAATCCTTTTTCTTTTTGTAGCAACTTAATAACATCATGATAGATAGTCTCTATCTGCCTGCTATGTTTCTATTTGAAAATAACATTCCTACTGATCAGGACCAGTATATTCCAGGGATGGCCATTTTGTATAGTTTTCCAGCTGAACATTGGCAGATGGTAAGACATAGAAAAGCCAGTGGCACATGAAACATGTTCTGGTAAATTAAACACAACAACAATATAATCAAACAGTGCTTTACTGTAGGTTATGAATATTCATTTGGCACACTACCAGGTTCAAAATTGTATATTGGCCGAGGTATATTGGTCATATACCACACCCCCTCGTGCCTTATTGCTTAATTCTATATTTTTTATACTGTATCTAAGTCCATGCCGCTCTGACATCGCTCGTCCATCTATGCATATATTCTTAATTCCATTCCTTACTTAAGATTTGTGTGTTTTGGGTATATGTTGTTAGATGTTACTGCACTGTCGGAGCTAGAAGCACAAGCATTTCGCTACACCCGCAATAACATCTGCTAAACATGTGTATGTGACCAATACGATTTGATGTGATTTGAAAAGTGTCACATATTAAAATATTTTCAGTAGGGTGTAAGACATGCAGGTTACATTTTTTAATAGAATCATAATTGTTTTACAGAACATTCAGGGAAAAAACATCCTCAAATAAATACAGGTATATGCTATATATATATATATATATAGTATGCAATTATCTTTATTCCATTAACAAACATTGACAATAGGTTTTCTCCTAATTTCTTCTCTCTTGTAAATAATAATTTCAAATAACCACACAATTGAATGTATTTAGACAAACAACTGAAGAAGGTACATAACTTGCAGAAAGTCAATATGCCTTGTAACACAATAATCATTCCGTAGTTTCAATAAACACAATGGAAAACCATAAAACATGTTTAAAGCATTGAATAGTTGCAAATGGTTAATAGGTCTACAATCCTTGTTCATTGGTCTGCTACTGTATAGTACTGTATGTTACAATTAGAGGGACTTAGAGACAGAATTACAGGGACTTAGAGAAAAATGACAGGGACTTAGGGACAAAATTACAGGGACTTAGAGAAAAATGACATGGACTTAGGGACAAAATTACAAGGACTTAGGGACCAAATTAGAGGGACTTAGAAACAAAATTACAGGGACATAAGAGACAAAATTACAGGGACATAAGAGACAAAATTACAGGGACTTAAGAGACAAAATTACAGGGACTTAAGAGACAAAATTACAGGGACTTAAGAGACAAAATTACAGGGACTTAGAGACAAAATTACAGGGACTTAGAGACATTACAATCCATTCTGATGCAAGATTGATTGTCATTGTTTCACCTCTAAAATCATGACTGTTTGTCATTGTTTCACCTCTAAAAGCATGAATGATTGTCATTGTTTCACCTCTAAAATCATGAATGTCATTGTTTCACCTCTAAAAGCATGAATGATTGTCATTGTTTCACCTCTAAAAGCATGAATGATTGTCATTGTTTCACCTCTAAAAGCATGAATGATTGTCATTGTTTCACCTCTAAAAGCATGAATGATTGTCATTGTTTCACCTCTAATAGCATGAATGATTGTCATTGTTTCACCTCTAAAAGCATGAATGATTCATTGCTGTATGTCACCCGACACCTGTTCTCTCTGCTTTGATTATATCCAGGTGGTTGAGGTTGGGTTTCCTCACACAGTGACAAGAGCACACTGGTATCTTACTTAATGTGATTCTGTCCTGATTCACAGACATTCACCCCAGTCAAACCCTCTAGGCCTATATAACTTCAATGGAAGCCTTTCCTTTCCCTAAGTGCAAACGCTTACATCCCTTCCTCAGTCTGCCTGATGGTAAGCTGTTTACTGGTCATTTTCATACTTTATGTCATAAGCGACGGGTCCCTCCATGGTGAATCCAAGGTAAAAGGAGACCTCCTCCGTACTGCATCCACTCCGGACTCCACCAAGGTATACTGGACGCACTGAGATTTTCAGATTGCCCCCGTAGTAAACATAAATGTCACCGTTTTCCGTTTTCCCTTTGACCCGTTGTAACAGGTTTTGTATCTCAGGATCCCTCCATATTGCTCCACTTTGCCACAGTTGATGCGGGTTTGGGGGTCTATCTTTGGATGAGGCCTTCTTGTGTGATGTTTTGGGTCCCTCTTTGTACAGCAACTGATCAAGCCTACCTTTGTGAATGATTCTCCTCAGTCCTCTTGATTTCCCGAGGTAGAAATGTGCGATGCAACTCTTCGCCGGAAACATGTGGGAGAAGCGACGATGGAAAGATTTTTTCGATGAAGTGACATACGTGCCAATGTTTTTGAACGTTGTGGTGCTCTCAAGCAGGTTGTCCTTTCTTGGCCACATCAGCAACATTGAGAGGTAGTACAGCTCTGTGCAGTTTGAATGGGTTCCCTCTTCTTGCAGTGCCTCGTTGAGAAGGGAGACCAGCTCCTCGTACCTCTTCAGCAATGTTGAGCTTTGCTTAATGCAGTGAAGAACAACAACGTTTGCAAGGATGAAATTGATCCGGTCAGCCATGAGTTTCCGTGTAGAATTTTGAACAATGAACTGCCATTTCTTCAGAATTAATTCAATTTGATTCCCATTCTTCTCGTTCAGATACTGGAGAAGACCAGCAAATGAATCTGCTCGCTTTTGCTCCAAATAGTTTCGCTGCTCCTCTATCTCCTGCCGGAGACTCAGTTTTGGTTTACTGGCCCTTTCAGAGGCTCTCTCTTCTCCCGAGGAACAGAAGATGTGAATGTACTTCTTGAAGAGCTCTGATACTTTCCGTTTGTTTCTGTCCTCTGCTGTCTCCTTCTCAATTGACCTTGGCTTCAGGTATGTGAAGTAGTTCTCAAAAAAACTGAACATCTCCTTCAGCCGTGGCTTCAAAGAGACCAGGAATTTCTCGTGGTCTGACAGAACAGCAATGAATTGATCATTTGTACTGTTTGTTGTTTCATGAAAATCACTCACTGGCAAGTGGTTTTTGAGGAACTGCAGCATTTTGTCTCGCTGGAGTGCGTCACTTTTGTTGAAGAAAGGAATATCTTTGATGATATCAAAAACAATCATTGAAACTTCCATTTCACCGACATACCCAGATGTGTTGTAGGTTCGTTGTCTCTTTCTGTTGGGCAGATCAAGGGAATCCATTGGCTCATCCTTCTTTGCGAGTTCCTGTGAATCTCTGAATGCTTTGGTGGCCTGAAATGCTAATTTTAGGCATTTGTCTAACTCTTCTGGAGTGAGCTCCTCAGCACGTTCAATTTGATATTTCAGGTGGCTTTTGTACACCTGTCCCAATGTGTCTGCAATGTAAGAATTGTACATTTTCTGCTGTGCATCCTTGGCCCATTTCAGAGCAGATATATAATCCTTCTCTTTCAGATAGAAATGCCTTGCCAAAGCTTGTGGCAGAGTTGCGTTTTTGTCAAATCTCATTGTTGCTCTTACAAGAACTTCTTTGATTTGGCTGGTTCCCTCATCCGTCTGTATGTCTTCAATCAAAGGAGAGAACAGTGTATCTTTGTCATGTCCAAGTTCCTTTCGTTGCCGCGTGATCAGCATACTTTGGATGTTTTGAACCAGGATGTCCTTACCCATGCCAGATTTGTACAGCAAGTCACAGTGTAACAGACTGGTTGTTATTTCCCCCAGTTGAAGCTTGTGCTTTCCGGTGAGGACTTTGAGGCAATTACTTGCAATCATTTGGTGTAGAAACCGAACTGCCTGATAAGTGCCGTGCTCTTCAATGTTGTAGCGCATCAGTAGCGTGGAGTATGGGTTCATTTTGTCCTCAAGTGTCTCTTTTCCCCACAGAGCATTCCTAATCCCCACAAAATCCTCACATAGGGACAGGGCCATGTAGGAGCCGTTCACATATGTATTTAGCAAAGCTAAGAGTGAAAATAGCTGTCCTTCTTTTTTGGAGGTGTCAAGGTCTTTCAGGGTGTTGCACACCAGATTCTTGATGTACTTCTCACTGAAATTGTTTGTCATGATCATGAAGGCGTAGAACGTTTCAGGTTTTTGATGGTGACCTTCGAGCTCTTTCAGTTTCACCTCAAAGAAGCTCTGCTCTTTGGTGGAGAGCTTGTTGAGCATGAACACATTGTCAAGTCGGCTGTTTCTGGAGCTCTCTGCAGGAATCTGGGATCTCTCACAGTTCAGTATGATGACCATCAGAGTGTCAGGTTTCTTCTTCTCGTTGGCTGCACTTAGTATGCATCTCTGTAGGTCTTCAACGTCCTCCCAGTTGTCCACCAAGAGTAGAACAGGAGAATAACTCAACTGCTTCTCTTTGCCACAGGTCAGCAGGTGTGTGACTTGGACTGCGATCTCACTGTTCTGTGCTGTGGTGTTTTTCAGAACGGCACATCTGAATTTACATCTCAAGTTCCACAACACGTGCATGGCCAGTGTTGTTCCACCACATCCTGGATGATGGAAGAGGTTTATTATTATGCATGGTGATGTGTACCCCTCTGTAGGTGTGATCAGGTTGTGAAGATCCTCATACTTGTCACGTTTGATGAATGGCAGACAACCTGGCCTCTCGGACAAGTAGAAGTTCCACCAAGTCACTTGTCCGCCTCTGTAAAAGTCCTCCTCCGTGTTGGTCTTGAATTCCTCAAAAGTGTCTTTGGTTTCAATTTCAGTGTTCTCACATTCATTTTCACTCAGTATATCAAGTACGGTCATCAGCTCTTCGTCTTTTTGTGTCAGGAGGACTGAACTGGAGCCAGAAGATGGCAGATATCTCCTAGAGGACCGTGTCTGGGGTTCTTTGATTTTCCTGATGGTGCAGTCGATTTCAGTCAGGCTCAATTCGTAGATACATTTACTAGTAATATCCACTTTGCAGCGAGTGTTTATCATGTCTCTCCATTGACTGAATACATTTGAATCTTTGCATATGCAGAGCATATTATCCTCACCCTCAAGAGTGCGATAGATGGCACAAAAGGCCTCAAGTATAGGGCTTGAGATGTCAGTGACTCCTGAGTGAAGCATGAACACCACAAGTAATCTGTCTTTCGACAAGACGTCTGGATTGCAGAGAAATGAAACCATATCGCTGATTTCTCCAGCACGTTTCTTCAGCCATTCACTGGTACTGAAAGGTCTGTCTGCTTCACTGACCTCATTTGCTCGACCATTACAAAAGACCCAGCTTGTCTGCTTAAACAAGTTCAGCTTTCCGATAACAGTGGAGACATTGTCATTAGTATTGTACATTCGAGGGTAATGAAGATTCGCTATGCGATCTGTTCTGTAGAAACTGCATGTCCCGTTCATGTCAGATTCTGGGTCAAACTCGAGCACTGCAAACAACTTCATCTCTTTCAAAAACCCAAATGTTCATGTCGACTGGGGTGGCACTTGTTTGTGACAACTATAACTTGCAATGAGCTTTCAAGTGTGTCTCTCCCATGAGTTATCAATTGTTTTAGCCTCTGACCTTGGTGGTTTTGGTTTTGGGTTATCTGCTGACAGTTGCTCTCCTCTTTTGACTTACGTGCTGATGACCAACATTTGACTTCCTCTGTCAAACCTCTCATCTTCTCCTGTAGACTTCTGGGATTATTGTCTGCAAGAATGTTGATGCTCTTTGGACCTTGTCGAATAAATAGACATTCAGTTTTGTATTCTTCTCCATTTTGTTCAGATATTATTGAGGTATAGAAAAGCTTCTCTTGAGTCTGTGAATAACTTGGGACAACATCAACTTCTATCACCCACTTGTCTGAAGTCGCGCCATCTAGACGTTGAACCTGAAAGAATTTTGGAGGTCTGATGCATGCTCTTGCGATATTTGTTTCTTCTCCAAAGTGTTCCTTGAGATGCATGTCAAACCTGTCTGTATACATATTGAATGATGGCAGGTTTTGCCCAATCACCTGTCCATGCATGTGTCTGGGCCCGCCTGTCACCCCAAAATGAATGGTACCATTGGTGCGAGAGTTCATGCAGGCTGCGGAAAAACTAAACACTTCATCGCTGAACTTTTCCAGAATATCTATATCACTGGCTTCCTCTGTGCTTGGCAGGAGCTTGTACTCATGTACCGGGTCAATGAGATTGCTGGGACCGGATTCAGGGGGAGGGTATCATTTTGTATGTATGTGAACGATAGATCGTTTTGGTCAAAGGGACGTGGGGGACATATTCTCTTCTCCAGATTTGGAGCAGTTTCTCTTAAGTGGTGAAATGATGAGATGGACGTCTCACTTTGTCTCGTATTGTCCTCCATATTTCCATAAGCTGGAATGGATTCCGACTCTACCATTGGCAGTAGAATGGGGGATGCAACATCTGAACCGGAATGTCTCAGTTCTTCCACTGATGTCCATGATGAGCTTAGACTTGGCGCCACCGACTCCGATTTCACACTGTCAGAATCCAGAGTTTCCTCATGTGACCCCATCCTAGCTTCTGGTATGGCCCTAAATCTAAATCTCTCCTGTCTTCTGAAGGGGTCACTCTCGGGGGATCTCATGCTTCTCCCTACACTCTCCAAGTCGTTTCTCAGTATCTCTACATTTTTTATGATTTGAATCGCCGGCCCAAACTTAACACCGAAATCAGTCAAGTCCTGTTTCTCAATGCAAACCAGGCTAGCTCCTGACACGTCCTGTTCATAAAGTTTTGTTGCGACCTCAGGGAGTTTGAGGCTACTAATTAGCCACTCTTTCACATGCTCCTTCGTCCAGTCTTCGATTCTCTGTGGGAATTCTCTGAGGTTGCTGACTCTGTTCATGCCATGATGTTCAGTATGCTGAGAACCCAAGAAATAAAAACGATCATCACCATAGGCAGTTGTATTTCTTTTTAAACCAATTAACAGTTACTGTAGCTGCACATATAGTTGATATTTTTTATTTGCCAAATCACCAATGCCTATTGCTTATTATTATTGAAACTAAGAACAATCCACTGAATATACATTTACTATGCATACATAGAGTTTCAGCTTAAAACTTGCAAACATACCATTGTTGCATGCACTCCACCAATGGACAGTTGTGTTGTGTCTGATGTCATCATCCTACAATTGGTGGAAATACATTAGGTGCAAATACATTCATTTGAAATTAAACAAATTGATGTTTTGGATCACCTCAAATGTGTTTTTTTTATACATACATGCAAGGTATTGTGCATTTTAATTTTGTTGATTTTTTTATAGTAAAAAATTCCCACATGACCCACTTTAGATACTTTAAATTATTTAAAAATCATCTATTAATTAAAATCATAAATGACCTTGAAGATGGACCCATTGACTGGTCACTCTTCATTGACAGATAGCTGGGCGTAGGTGAGTCTGCTCCCTCCCTGCAAACAAAATAATTGAGGTGTGTTTTTAATCAATCCTATGCTCATGTACAGTCGCTTTTACCGATCTGCAAGATGTCTATTAGAAATCACATATTCAAAGTGTCTCCGAGTAGGAGTGCTGATCTAGGATCAAGTCCCCCTACATCATTATGATCTGATAGATAATAGGCAGAATCTACCACACACCCAAACCAATTTAGTGAGGGTGCTGGAGTCAAAATGCTAAACTGGAGAAACAGGAAAAAGTCGCTGCACATTTCCAGACAGATGAAAATCTATTTATTTAATTGTGGCTGAGCTTTCGGTCAGTCAACCGTCATCAAACCATATGCAAAATAATATTCAAAACTGATGCTAATCAAAACTGATGCTAATCAGTACTGATGCTAATCAAAACTGATGCTAATCAATACTGATGCTAACCATAACTGAAGCTAATCAAAACTGATGCTAATCAAAACTGATGCTAATCAGTACTGATGCTAATCAGTACTGATGCTAATCATAACTGATGCAATTCAAAACTGAAGCTAATCAGTACTGATGCTAATCATAACTGATGCTAATCATAACTGATGCTAATCAAAACTGATGCTAATCATAACTGATGCTAATCATAACTGATGCTAATCATAACTGATGCTAATCAAAACTGAAGCTAATCAGTACTGATGCTAATCATAACTGATGCTAATCAAAACTCAAGCTAATCAGTACTGATGCTAATCATAACTGATGCTAATCAAAACTGAAGCTAATCAGTACTGATGCTAACCAAAACTGATGCTAATCAAAACTGATACTAATCAATACTCCTACTCTGAGACTGTGAAAACGGGCCCAGACCTTTTGTCTTTGTCGATTGTTGGACGTATTGACACATTGCAACGTCCTCATTATGAAAATCATAAATGACCTGCGATTGGGAATAAACTCTCTCTTGTAGTTTATCGGTGGATCCATTGAGCGGTCGCTCCTCATTGACACACAGCTGGATGTAGGTGACTCTGCACCCTCCCTGTGAAATATACAGTCAGTCCCCTAACCCTATAACATAGCTTGTAAAGACAGTTGGAAATCGGGACCCATATTCATCCATATGCAGTGTTCACACTGCACGAGTCTCCTTATCCTTGGGTTTATTGAGATTTTAGCCTAGGGCTATGCAAGTCTTCACACTTACACATTCTAGCACCAACCTTAGCCCAGGGCTAGCTGGCCTTGCTCCGGAGCAGGGTTAGGTCCAACTTTGTAGGACTAGACCCAGAAACCCGGTGCCAAAATAGCCCGTGTGAAACGGGGGTCAAGAAAAACGCATAGAATATTTCACTGTCCAATCACAATAGCTGCATTTTCACTTCATTTTCATATGCTTGTGATGAGTTCTGCACGCTATTTTAATAAGTACATTTATACTATTTCATCCTTCCATCTGAGGACAAAAACCTGACAAAAAAAACATACTTTCATCGGTGTGAAAACATGGTTGCTATGGCTAACAAAAACGGTTGCTATGTAGGCAGGCTAACGTCTGCTCCCCACTGTCCCCAGGATATTTCAGCCCAGGATTAACAAATGTTAGTGTGAACACAGGATAAGTTAGCATAGGGTCAGTCTTAGCCCAGGGCTAAGAACATTGCAGTGCGAAAAGGCCTAAAGTGTCTCACAGTAGTAGTGTTGATTTAGGATCAGTTCCCCTCTGTCCATATAATATTATTCATTATGATCTAAAAGGCAAAGCTGATCCTATAGCAGCACTCCTACTCTGAGACTGTGAATACAGGCCCAAACCTTTTGTCTCTTGTGCCATGTCCTCGGTGGAAGTTGATTGGCTGACCCATTGAGTGATCACTCTTCATTGACAGACAGCTAGGTGACTCTGCTCTCTCCTCCTGGGCCACCAAGCCCTGTTTACCAGGGCAGAGAAGACTTGACCCTGCAACGTCCTCATTATACTCCTGTGGGGCGGTGGGACTACTATGCAGCCATTGACGGACATGTTCACTCTTCCCACTCTCTGCACCCTCAGGCGATACAGTGTTGTCACTCATCCTGTCTCCACACCAGCATTCAGGTTCCTGACAAAGAAAACGAAGCGAGAGGGGTGAGAGGAAAGATCCGAAAAACCGCTCTTTAGCAGTAACTTCTTTATTGAGGATAAGTGTATTTACTGTGAATGTGATATGTGGTTGTCTCACCTTGCTGTCTCAATAAGATGAATGCACTAACTAACTGTAAGTCACTCTGGATAAGAGCATCTGATAAATGACTCAAATGTCAAATGCTCTTTAACCGTGTATCAAAATCTCCCGCTAACTTCATTCCCTTTCTGAAACTCTCAGTATTGAAACAAGCGGAAACAATGTACCGGACTTCTTGTCCAAATCATAGAGAACCAGGTCTAGTAAACACACATTCCTATATGACCACAACAGACTAATACCTCTCCTCTGTATAGAAACCACTTGGGATACTCTCGTAGAAAATGTATTGTTTCCCAAACGTGGTAGTTATGTTGTTTGTAGAAAAGGCGTATCATATTGTGTCACCTTCAATAGGCAGACTGTGCATTCCCATGCAGTAGAAAGATACAGTTTCTACAATAGCCAAAGAGGATAAAGGTAATCTGGTTACTCTCTCCTATGGTCCAGGGATACAAGATCAGACACCTCCCCTCGATGACTCAGCAGTGGTTGCACATGCAGTACATTTCATTTGACAGTCATACTTACCCGGAACTTCAGCTTCTCATATGAACTTGTGATTTGAATAGTGTCATGGTTATTTGACAATGGCTTACTTCCCAAACATTACCATGAAAAGCAAACAAACCTATTCATTGCCTATCGCCTCATCGAACATGGAGCAGACTGAATGAAAACTTGTGTTTCTGCATTCCAGAGACACATAATATACCAGGGAGTGTACTGTAACTCTGTACTGTAGACTTGCTACGTCAAATAAGATTTTCCCTCAGGATTTCAGTTGATTTCAGGAAATCAGTTGATTTCAGTACGCTATTGAGTAAACTTGGACCTTCGTCACCCACGGAGTATGTCTGATTTATACATTCAGAATCTCAGTTATTGCATGAGAAATAATCAGTACGATTATTATTATTATTATAACGAGCTCAACGTAATTAGGCTGCATTCATTTGTAATAATTAGACTAATTACAGCAGTATTTTTAGTTTAGAAAACATTTGTGTAGACAATAACGGAATATATCCAAGACTTTAAACAGAACCTTACCACTCAGAGTCCTAACTTCACTCATATCTGCACAGTTTGAAAGGTGTGCTCTTAGATCCTGTGCAGCCACAGAAATATCAGTAACCGTTTCCCTGCTGCATTCTTGACAATGAACCACTAAACTCGTCAGGTATTCTGAGCCGCACCTAGGAGGTGCCGAATTTAACCCCAGAAGCTACTAATACAGGAGAAACATGGTCTATTTAGTAGCTCACAGCTAGTAGATCATTAGCCTGCGTCTGAAGAGGAGGCTGATATCCGATCATACTGTAGACCTACCCTTGATCTCCATATAAGGAAACCAAAGGGCAGAGTCAGGGTTTGTGGGAGGTAGCTTTGGATATATATTTCAGATACATGTATCTTGGACTAAAATATGTTAGGAAGTAGAATGCAAAACCTATTGACTCCGGTAAGATAAAATAAGAAAGAAAAACAGTTAGAGGAGCTTCTTCTATGAAGTGTGGTTTGTGTTTTCTACCCGTCTTCACCTCTCGGCTCGACTGTCTCGTTGTTTTATGAGGGCAAAGAGTCTGGGAATTGAGCCAGTGGACCAGTTCTGTGCTGGCTCAATGCCAGTGTTTCTGCCCTCTCCGACACCATCTCCATTACATTATCTGGTGGCTGTCGTCTATACACCACCGCTAGACTTCAACAACCACAATGTATATATATATTATACCTTATCATGAGTCAAAGAAAATGATATGGATCCTGTAGGACACAATGAATTGCAGAACACTGGAAAACAATAGTGTACATCTACAGGTTAACAGTTGACATGATATTTTATTTACTGACAGAGATATAGGAGAATCTAGTACAATACAGAGACAGATTTGCAGGACACACAGACTAAAAGGCATACTCTTACATAGTTGGTGAAAGCTGGCGCTCACACAGAACACCTACTGTACAACGAGTGGACAAAACATTAAGAACACCTTCTCTTTCCATGACAGCCTGACCAGGTGAATCCAAGTGAAATCTATGATCCCTTATTGATGTCACCTATACACTTCAAATCGGTATACATGAAGGGGAGTAGACAGGATAAAGAAGGATTTTTAAGCCTTGAATTGAGACATGGATTGTGTATGTGTGACATTCAGAGGGTGAATGGGGGGGTGCAACTCAATATTAGGAAGGTGTTCTTACTGTTTTGTCCACTCAGTGTAAATCATAATACAATGACAGGTTATATTGACGTGCATAATTGAAATGTAAATCATATTTCTGATCGTTTAAGGCTGGTTGACGCTTGGCTCTTGTTGCAGAACGACAGAAGGGACGAGAAGCAAAGAGCTTCAGTGCCTGGTTATATAATGGACCTACAGTGGATGTTGGAAACACATTGGCTCCCTCACTGAGCAATGTGTCATTTTACATTTGGGGAACTATAAGTGATCATGGACACCTTGGTCTTCATTACAGGGCTAATCACAAAAAAACAGTTTGTGTGTGTGTGTGTTTGTGTGTCAGAGGAGGCTGGTGGGAGGAGCTATAGGAGGATGGGCTCATTGTAATGGCTGGAATGGAATTCATGGAACGGAGTCAAACGTGGTTTCTATATGTTTGATACTGTTCCACATGTTCCATTCCAGTCTTTACACTAAGCTGTCCCTATAGCACCTCCCATCAGCCTCCTCAGGTGTGTGTGTGCCACTACGGGTGCATGCATGTGTGTGGCTAAGTGCAGGTAAGTGCTGGTTTTGTTCCACTACGACAGCTGGTCTCTACAGGAGGGGGTGGGAAGATATAAATGGACGGACGATGGCTGGTCTCTACAGGAGGGGTAAGATATAAAGGGACGGACGATGGCTGGTCTCTACAGGAGGAGGTGGGAAGATATAAATGGACGGATGATGGCTGGTCTCAACAGGAGGGGGAAGATATAAAGGGACGGACGATGGCTGGTCTCTACAGGAGGAGGTGGGAAGATATAAATGGACGGATGATGGCTGGTCTCTACAGGAGGGGGTGGGAAGATATAAAGGGACGGACGATGGCTGGTCTCTGCAGGAGGAGTAAGATATAAAGGGACGGATGATGGCTGGTCTCTACAGGAGGGGGAAGATATAAAGGGACGGACGATGGCTGGTCTCTACAGGAGGGGAAAGATATAAATGGACGGATGATGGCTGGTCTCTACAGGAGGGGGAAGATATAAAGGGACAGATGATGGCTGGTCTCTACAGGAGGGGGAAGATATAAAGGGACAGATGATGGCTGGTCTCTACAGGAGGGGGAAGATATAAAGGGACGGATGATGGCTGGTCTCAACAGGAGGGGGAAGATATAAAGTGACGGATGATGTCTGGGCTCTACAGGAGGGGGAAGATATAAAGGGATGGATGATGGCTGGTCTCTACAGGAGGGGGAAGATATAAAGTGACGGATGATGTCTGGGCTCTACAGGAGGGGGAAGATATAAAGGGATAGACGATGGCTGGTCTCTGCAGGAGGAGTAAGATATAAAGGGACGGATGATGGCTGGTCTCTACAGGAGGGGGATGATATAAAGTGACGGATGATGTCTGGGCTCTACAGGAGGGGGAAGATATAAAGGGACAGACGATGGCTGGTCTCTACAGGAGGGAGAAGATATAAAGGGATGGATGATGGCTGGTCTCTACAGGAGGGGGAAGATATAAAGGGACGGACGATGGCTGGTCTCTACAGGAGGGGGAAGATATAAAGGGACGGACGATGGCTGGTCTCAACAGGAGGGGGAAGATATAAAGGGACGGACGATGGCTGGTCTCAACAGGAGGGGGAAGATATAAAGGGACGGACGATGGCTGGTCTCAACAGGAGGGGGAAGATATAAAGGGACGGATGGTTCATTTCCTTTTTTCTTTCTCCGCCCCCAGACACCGCACCCCCTCCAGCAGCAGAGGAGTACCATGGTGACGATCTACAGAGAGAGGGAGGGGGGGAGGGAGGGAGAGAGGGGGGGAGGGAGAGATAGGGAAAAGAGAGAGGGAAGGAGGGAGAGGGTGGGGTAGATTGGGTTGGTGGGTAAGGGCGAGAGAGAGAGGGAGGGAGATTGAGAAAGAGAGCGGAAGAGTCACTGTTATTTTGCTGAGTAAAGGATCATATTGAGTGTGTGATGTAGAGGAAGTTGCAGAGACCTCTTAGTCCACCAGAGGGTGCTGTCCACCCTTTAACACTGACAGGCCATACATAGTACATCTGTTGCATAATAGCATTTAACTCAGCAGTATGCCTTACTCTAAATACCATAAGTAAGTGGTAACTAACTGCAGACATTTCCCCTATTAACACAGGGTTACTGCCCAGATGATCAGTATGTGTGTCACTGTGTGTGTTTCTGTGTGTATGACTGTGTCCACACATGACCAAGCACACAGGAGTAACTCACCCATGACCCGGGCCTGTAGTCTGACCCGCAAACGTTGGTCCTTCTTCCCCCGGCTGACCAGGGTCAGCTCCTCCTGCAGCACCCCCTCCTGGTGGGTGGTGTACTCACACGTCACCTTCACCCCACCTAGAGGGCGGGAGGGAGGGAGGGAGATAGCAGGAGATGGCAGATGGACCAAGATAAACAAGGAACGGATGGAGAGAGGGAGGGAGACAGGGAATGAATGGAGAGAGGGAGGGAGACAGGGAATGGATGGAGAGAGGGAGGGAGACAGGGAATGAATGGAGAGAGGGAGGGAGACAGGGAATGGATGGAGAGAGGGAGGGAGACAGGGAATGGATGGAGACGGAGGGAGACAGGGAATGAATGGAGAGACGGAGGGAGACAGGGAATGGATGGAGAGAGGGAGGGAGACAGGGAATGGACGGAGAGAGGGAGGGAGACAGGGAATGAATGGAGAGAGGGAGGGAGACAGGGAATGGATGGAGAGAGGGAGGAGACAGGGAATGAATGGAGAGAGGGAGGGACAGGGAATGGATGGAGAGAGGGAGGGAGACAGGGAATGGATGGAGACGGAGGGAGACAGGGAATGAATGGAGAGACGGAGGGAGACAGGGAATGGATGGAGAGAGGGAGGGAGACAGGGAATGACGGAGAGAGGGAGGGAGACAGGGAATGAATGGAGAGAGGGAGGAGACAGGGAATGGATGGAGAGAGGGAGGGAGACAGGGAATGGATGGAGAGAGGGAGGGAGACAGGGAATGGATGGAGAGAGGGAGGGAGACAGGGAATGGATGGAGAGAGGGAGGGAGACAGGGAATGGACGGAGAGAGGGAGGGAGACAGGGAATGGATGGAGAGAGGGAGGGAGACAGGGAATGGATGGAGAGAGGGAGGGAGACAGGGAATGGACGGAGAGAGGGAGGAGACAGGGAATGGACGGAGAGAGGGAGGGAGACAGGGAATGGATGGAGAGAGGGAGGGAGACAGGGAATGGATGGAGAGAGGGAGGGAGACAGGGAATGGATGGAGACGGAGGGAGACAGGGAATGGATGGAGAGAGGGAGGGAGACAGGGAATGGATGGAGAGAGGGAGGGAGACAGGGAATGGATGGAGAGAGGGAGGGAGACAGGGAATGGATGGAGAGAGGGAGAGAGACAGGGAATGGATGGAGAGAGGGAGGGAGACAGGGAATGGATGGAGAGAGGGAGAGAGACAGGGAATGGATGGAGAGAGGGAGGGAGACAGGGAATGAACGGAGAGAGTGAGGGAGACAGGGAATGGATGGAGAGAGGGAGGGAGACAGGGAATGGATGGAGAGAGGGAGGGAGACAGACAGAGGTAGAAAAAGTAAGGGAGAAAAAAAAGAAAGATAGAAAGAAGGAGAGAAAGATGGAGACAGTCAATAATACAAGGACAGGAATGGTCGGGGAAAGAGTGACATGAAGACAGAGACAAAAAGTCATCAAACAGACAGAAGTAACGTAAGACTGAGAGACAGTAGTCTATTGAGTATTTATAACCAGTATTTACTTTCATGTAACTGGCCATAGCTTCCCCACATACCATAAAATCAGTGTCTGAAATGCTACCATATTCCCTATATAGTACACTAATTTGATCAGGGCCTATAGGGAACATTCAATGTTCCAAGATAATAGAATAGGCTGCTCTCCGTGACACAACCCAGGGTTCTCTTACAGGAAGCCACTCTGAAAGCCCAGAGGGGAGCTCAGATTCATTCCCCCTAAAATTAAAATGGTGCCCTATTCCCTATATTGTGTACTACCTTTGTCCAAAGGACTATGGTCCTGCCGTATGGGCGCTGGTCGAAAGCATTGCACTGTATAGGGAATGGGGTGACAAGGGGAAATTTGGGACGAAGCCAGGGAAACAAATCAAATTGTATTGGTCACATGTGCAGGTGTAGACCTTAGAGGGAAATGCTTACTTATGAGCCCACAACCAACAATGCAGTTGGAATAAATAAAAGTAACAAGTAATTAAAGAGCAGCAGTAAAATAACAATAGCGAGACTATATACGGGGGTACCGGTACAGAGTCAATGTGCGGGGGCACCGGTTAGTCGAGGTAATTTAGGTAATATGTACATGTAGGTAGAGTTTCTAAAGTGACGTGCATTGTTGATAACAACAGAGAGTAGCAGCGCTGTAAAACAGAGGGAGGGTGGGAGCAATGCAAAATAATCTTCTGGTCTCCTCTCTCTGAATCGATTCAGGGCTGAAATGGGAGCTGATGGATTGACCTCTTTGTTTCCCTCTGGTAATGACTGTCTGGTAGTGGTTATATTCCTCTGGTAATGACTGTCTGGTAGTGGTTATATTCCTCTGGTAATAACTGTCTGGTGGTGGTTATATTCCTCTGGTAATAACTGTCTGATGGTGGTTATATTCCTCTGGTAATAACTGTCTGGTAGTGGTTATATTCCTCTGGTAATAACTGTCTGGTGGTGGTTATATTCCTCTGGTAATGACTGTCTGGTGGTGGTTATATTCCTCTGGTAATGATTGTCTGGTGGTGGTTATATTCCTCAGGTAATGACTGTCTGGTGGTGGTTATATTCCTCTGGTAATGACTGTCTGGTAGTGGTTATATTCCTCTGGTAATGACTGTCTGGTAGTGGTTATATTCCTCTGGTAATAACTGTCTGGTGGTGGTTATATTCCTCTGGTAATAACTGTCTGATGGTGGTTATATTCCTCTGGTAATAACTGTCTGGTAGTGGTTATATTCCTCTGGTAATAACTGTCTGGTGGTGGTTATATTCCTCTGGTAATGACTGTCTGGTGGTGGTTATATTCCTCTGGTAATGACTGTTTGTTGGTGGTTATATTCCTCTGGTAATGACTGTCTGGTAGTGGGTATATTCCTCTGGTAATGACTGTCTGGTGGTGGTTATATTCCTCTGGTAATGACTGTCTGGTGGTGGTTATATTCCTCTGGTAATAACTGTCTGGTGGTGGTTATATTCCTCTGGTAATAACTGTTTGTTGGTGGTTATATTCCTCTGGTAATGACTGTCTGGTAGTGGTTATATTCCTCTGGTAATGACTTTCAGCTGGTGGTTATATTCCTCTGGTAATGACTGTTTGGTGGTGGTTATATTCCTCTGGTAATGACTGTCTGGTGGTGGTTATATTCCTCTGGTAATGACTGTCTGGTGGTGGTTATATTCCTCTGGTAATAACTGTCTGGTAGTGGTTATATTCCTCTGGTAATGACTGTCTGGTAGTGGTTATATTCCTCTGGTAATGACTTTCAGCTGGTGGTTATATTCCTCTGGTAATGACTGTTTGGTGGTGGTTATATTCCTCTGGTAATGACTGTCTGGTGGTGGTTATATTCCTCTGGTAATGACTGTCTGGTAGTGGTTATATTCCTCTGGTAATGACTGTCTGGTGGTGGTTATATTCCTCTGGTAATGACTGTCTGGTGGTGGTTATATTCCTCTAGTAATGACTGTCTGGTAGTGGTTATATTCCTCTGGTAATGGCTGTCTGGTGGTGGTTATATTCCTCTGGTAATGACTGTCTGGTGGTGGTTATATTCCTCTGGTAATGACTGTCTGGTGGTGGTTATATTCCTCTGGTAATGACTGTCTGGTGGTGGTTATATTCCTCTGGTAATGACTGTCTGGTGGTGGTTATATTCCTCTGGTAATGACTGTCTGGTGGTGGTTATATTCCTCTGGTAATGACTGTCTGGTGGTGGTTATATTCCTCTGGTAATGACTGTCTGGTGGTGGTTATATTCCTCTGGTAATGACTGTCTGGTGGTGGTTATATTCCTCTGGTAATAACTGTCTGGTGGTGGTTATATTCCTCTGGTAATGACTGTCTGGTGGTGGTTACATTCCTCTGGTAATGACTGTCTGGTGGTGGTTATATTCCTCTGGTAATAACTCTCTGGTGGTGGTTATATTCCTCTGGCAATAACTGTCTGGTGGTGGTTATATTCCTCTGGTAATAACTGTCTGGTGGTGGTTATATTCCTCTGGTAATAACTGTCTGGTGGTGGTTATATTCCTCTGGTAATAACTGTCTGGTGGTGGTTATATTCCTCTGGTAATAACTGTCTGGTGGTGGTTATATTCCTCTAGTAATGACTGTCTGGTAGTGGTTATATTCCTCTGGTAATGGCTGTCTGGTGGTGGTTATATTCCTCTGGTAATAACTGTCTGGTGGTGGTTATATTCCTCTGGTAATGACTGTCTGGTAGTGGTTATATTCCTCTGGTAATGGCTGTCTGGTGGTGGTTATATTCCTCTGGTAATGACTGTCTGGTGGTGGTTATATTCCTCTGGTAATGACTGTCTGGTGGTGGTTTTATTCCTCTGGTAATGACTGTCTGGTGGTGGTTATATTCCTCTGGTAATGACTGTCTGGTGGTGGTTATATTCCTCTGGTAATGACTGTCTGGTGGTGGTTATATTCCTCTGGTAATGACTGTCTGGTGGTGGTTATATTCCTCTGGTAATGACTGTCTGGTGGTGGTTATATTCCTCTGGTAATGACTGTCTGGTGGTGGTTATATTCCTCTGGTAATAACTGTCTGGTGGTGGTTATATTCCTCTGGTAATGACTGTCTGGTGGTGGTTATATTCCTCTGGTAATGACTGTCTGGTGGTGGTTATATTCCTCTGGTAATAACTGTCTGGTGGTGGTTATATTCCTCTGGCAATAACTGTCTGGTGGTGGTTATATTCCTCTGGTAATAACTGTCTGGTGGTGGTTATATTCCTCTGGTAATAACTGTCTGGTGGTGGTTATATTCCTCTGGTAATAACTGTCTGGTGGTGGTTATATTCCTCTGGTAATAACTGTCTGGTGGTGGTTATATTCCTCTAGTAATGACTGTCTGGTAGTGGTTATATTCCTCTGGTAATGGCTGTCTGGTGGTGGTTATATTCCTCTGGTAATAACTGTCTGGTGGTGGTTATATTCCTCTGGTAATGACTGTCTGGTGGTGGTTATATTCCTCTGGTAATGACTGTCTGGTGGTGGTTATATTCCTCTGGTAATGACTGTCTGGTGGTGGTTATATTCCTCTGGTAATGACTGTCTGGTGGTGGTTATATTCCTCTGGTAATAACTGTCTGGTGGTGGTTATATTCCTCTGGTAATAACTGTCTGGTAGTGGTTATATTCCTCTGGTAATAACTGTCTGGTGGTGGTTATATTCCTCTGGTAATGACTGTCTGGTGGTGGTTATATTCCTCTGGTAATGACTGTTTGTTGGTGGTTATATTCCTCTGGTAATGACTGTCTGGTAGTGGGTATATTCCTCTGGTAATGACTGTCTGGTGGTGGTTATATTCCTCTGGTAATGACTGTCTGGTGGTGGTTATATTCCTCTGGTAATAACTGTCTGGTGGTGGTTATATTCCTCTGGTAATAACTGTTTGTTGGTGGTTATATTCCTCTGGTAATGACTGTTTGGTGGTGGTTATATTCCTCTGGTAATGACTGTCTGGTGGTGGTTATATTCCTCTGGTAATGACTGTCTGGTGGTGGTTATATTCCTCTGGTAATAACTGTCTGGTAGTGGTTATATTCCTCTGGTAATGACTGTCTGGTAGTGGTTATATTCCTCTGGTAATGACTTTCAGCTGGTGGTTATATTCCTCTGGTAATGACTGTTTGGTGGTGGTTATATTCCTCTGGTAATGACTGTCTGGTGGTGGTTATATTCCTCTGGTAATGACTGTCTGGTAGTGGTTATATTCCTCTGGTAATGACTGTCTGGTGGTGGTTATATTCCTCTGGTAATGACTGTCTGGTGGTGGTTATATTCCTCTGGTAATGGCTGTCTGGTGGTGGTTATATTCCTCTGGTAATGACTGTCTGGTGGTGGTTATATTCCTCTGGTAATGACTGTCTGGTGGTGGTTATATTCCTCTGGTAATGACTGTCTGGTGGTGGTTAAATTCCTCTGGTAATGACTGTCTGGTGGTGGTTATATTCCTCTGGTAATGACTGTCTGGTGGTGGTTATATTCCTCTGGTAATGACTGTCTGGTGGTGGTTATATTCCTCTGGTAATGACTGTCTGGTGGTGGTTATATTCCTCTGGTAATAACTGTCTGGTGGTGGTTATATTCCTCTGGTAATGACTGTCTGGTGGTGGTTATATTCCTCTGGTAATGACTGTCTGGTGGTGGTTATATTCCTCTGGTAATAACTGTCTGGTGGTGGTTATATTCCTCTGGCAATAACTGTCTGGTGGTGGTTATATTCCTCTGGTAATAACTGTCTGGTGGTGGTTATATTCCTCTGGTAATAACTGTCTGGTGGTGGTTATATTCCTCTGGTAATAACTGTCTGGTGGTGGTTATATTCCTCTGGTAATAACTGTCTGGTGGTGGTTATATTCCTCTAGTAATGACTGTCTGGTAGTGGTTATATTCCTCTGGTAATGGCTGTCTGGTGGTGGTTATATTCCTCTGGTAATAACTGTCTGGTGGTGGTTATATTCCTCTGGTAATGACTGTCTGGTGGTGGTTATATTCCTCTGGTAATGACTGTCTGGTGGTGGTTATATTCCTCTGGTAATGACTGTCTGGTGGTGGTTATATTCCTCTGGTAATGACTGTCTGGTGGTGGTTATATTCCTCTGGTAATGACTGTCTGGTGGTGGTTATATTCCTCTGGTAATAACTGTCTGGTGGTGGTTATATTCCTCTGGTAATAACTGTCTGGTGGTGGTTATATTCCTCTGGTAATTCCGATCAGAGCCTCACCCTCCATGGGTCCGATGGCATTGGTGGGGAACAGAGGATGGAGAGCGGATCTAAAGAATGTAGAATAGGTGATAAAAGGGGAAGAGGTAGGGAAATTGTTGCCTTTGCGCCAGACAAGTATTCATTGGGGACAGGAGATGGAGGAGGAGAAAAGGTAGAAGAAGGAAGAGACCTTCGCCAGTGATCCAGACAGACATTCAAGTTTCACAGGTTTGATAACATACCAGTTACTGTAATAGTAGGTTACAATAATGACAGAAACAGTGTCTTGTTATGGTGCTAATATGTTTGTTGGCAGAGGGGCACATGGGAGATTAGATATGCCTTGTTAGTGGTTTTCTGCCCCTTTCAGGTCTACACTGCACCCATCTTTACCAATATATCCATTTACTCAATTCATATCCATTTGGACGATTTGGATCCTGTACAAGGAACACAGAAGCAATCATCTCAGTTTCTATCCTGGGTCGCATTCAATAGGCTTCGAACAGTATAAAAACTGATTGAAACAGGAAGGGAATAGCTGGACTCCAATAACAAACACTCAATTTAATTATCCATTGCAAAACGGTTTAACGTTTTCTTTGACATGCCCTAACGCATACGGCCCTGGTCTCCCACGTACCCTCTGGTGTGGGTGTGACACGGTTGACTTTGAGGAGGGGTCTGGGAGTCGGTGATGAGGAGGAAGGGAGGGAGCACACATCTTTCCCCAGCACAGGCACCTCTGGGAGGGTGAAGACGATCTCATAACGATGCAGACTCCTCAGGAACCCTACCTGAACAGAGAGAGTGTGTGAGAGAGAGAGAGAGGAGAAACACAGTATAAATTATATAAACACTTATTAAATACTCACACACTTCTTATGAAATGTGTTAAGTAGTTCTTATGTAGGTACCCATCAGGGGTGCATTCAGCAGGGCATAATGTTGTAGAAATATGTTATGGAGAACAAACATGGCTCTATGACCTGTAGAATAAGGAATCATGTCTGCTCTATTCATAACATTTCAATCTGCAATGTTCAACAACGTTTGTCTACTGAACTTGGCACAAGCAATTCGAGCATTCGTATTCCAAACCCCGCCCACCTTAACCAGGAAGTTCCCATCAGGCTCTGGGAGAGCAGGGATGGAAGAATCATTGGCTTTGTCCTCACGGTGAACAGGGGAGCCCATAGCATCCTCGTCGTCAGGGAAACGCACGCTTCCTCCCTTTGAGGTGGAGCCTGGGGAAGAGGCAGTAAGGGCGTGACTCGGTCAGGGACAGAAATACACACACAGGCACGTACTGAACACACGCACACACATATCATTCATGCATGGCTAAGCAGTTGTATAGGACTGCAAGTTTTCATTGCGCTTTTATGAGAGAGAGAGTGAGACAGAGAGCAGGAGAGAGAGGGAGAGAGTTAGTGTTTGGGTCCATCAGTATAACTTAGGTCTGACATGGCATTAGGGCTTTACAAACAGCGGGAAGGGAATTGAAAATCCATTCACTTAGAGACAATCGCTGGCAGATAAATTAATTTATGTTTGGGCGATATCAGTTGCAGGCAGGCAGGCAGGCAGGCAGGCAGACAGACAGACAGACAGACAGACAGACAGACAGACAGACAGACAGACAGACAGACAGACAGACAGACAGACAGACAGACAGACAGACAGACAGACAGACAGACAGACAGACAGACAGACAGACATAGAAGTCAAGGACTCACCCTTCCTGCCTGTTGCCATGTCAACGTCAGGCCAGGAATGATGGATCACACTGTATCAGTCTGAATTTGTGATGTCATCATTACCCTCCTTCAGAGAACATGACAAGGAACAATGTAAGGAGATAGAGAGAGAGGGAGAACAAGAGAGATGGAGAGAGAAAAGGGGGGAGCAGATGAGGAATGAAAGAGGTGAAGAGTGAGGTGAAAGAGGGGGAGAAAGAGAGACCAAGTCACAATTTCTTGTAAAGGTGACAGCTCCTCAACAACAGTTTCCTCTGGCTTCTGTCATTTTCTGCCAAAAAGTTCCCTCAGACTAAACCACCTCTTAGAACTAGAAGTAGGACAAAGTAGCCCCTCGGCCTAGACACTTTATTTAAAGTCAGTTAAACACTTTCCCCTCAAATTACAGTCATGATTTGGGTATAAGCGATGGCTGATCCTAGACCTGTGAATCAAAATAGGAAAAGCACTCACATGTGAGGTTACTTGTCGCATGGTGTTTGGCAATAATTCTATGATATTCTTAAAGTAAAAGTCAATTAAACTAAAGTGTCACTGGCAAAGTGATAATGGTAAAGTGGTATATTTTCTGTGCCAGGTAGCAACTTCTGCCCAAAAGTACTCTGGTACTGTAGCATATCAATCTGCTGGATAGAGCCCTAGACTGAGTTCCAAATGCTACCCTAGTGCATTTCTTTTAACACGGTCCAATAGGGGAATAGGGGGCCATCTGTTCCGCACGTCAACAATAACCTTTGACCTTAAATGTAATCCTACTGCGGCTTTATCAATATCATTAGAAGCGCCCAGCTGTGAGTCCAGTCCAGTGTTGCAGACAAAGGCACGGCTAAACGACTCCCTCACCTGCTCACTAAAGAAGCTTATCTCTGCCCCCAAAGCTTACCAGGTGGGATTAGAGGAAGAAATTAGAAAGAGTCATTTCTTACAGTTTTACCATTGGGAGTTGGGTACCGAGCCTAATTCACACAATCCTCCCTAATACGGAAACACTGGAGGGGGAATAGCCTTGAGTGTTATGTAACCTAAACTAGAATGGGGAGGAAATAGAACACAGAACAGAGAGAAGCTCATTCCATTCTATTTATAACGGACTTAATGTACCATCGACAGATATCCAGTTGTGGAAAAAGTACCCAATTGTCAATCCTTGAGTTAAAGTAAAGACCCTAATAGAAAATGACTGAAGTGGAAGTGAAAGTCACCCAGTAGAATACTACTTGAGTAAAAATCTAAAACTATCTGGTTTTAAATACACTTAAAGATGCACTATGCAGAAATAACTCCATCATTTCGTGGTTGCTAAAATTGTAATAGTTTGCCTAATTTCAGTTTATGTGGCAAAACAAGCAAGTAGAGAATCATTGGACCATGAAAACTGCTGTGAAATATATTTTCCATAACCAAAAATATTTTATTTTCAGCTGTTTGAAGCTGGTGTGCAAAACGGAAAGTAAAAGACGCAAAAACAAAACTTAAGAATGGGAACCATAGAAATGGAGCACATAGAATAGATACACCACTTCTTATACTTTCTTTCAATGAGAATGACATATCTATCACTCACAGTTCTATGTCCATTTGGTTGGGGTCACCCAAAAAGTTATATATTGTAGCTTTAATTATCAAAAGTAGAAGCTATAAATCCATCCAAATCCCTTATATAAAGCAAACCAGACGGCACAATTAGCTTTTTTTAATGGATAGCCAGGGGCACACTCCAACACTGACCAACAGACCATTTACAAACACTCAGACATCATTTACAAACAAAGCATCTGTGTTAAGTGAGTTCGCCAGATCAGAGGCAGTATGGATGACCAAGGATGTTCTCTTGATAACTGTATGAATTGGACCATTCTTCCCTGTCCTGCTAAGCATTCGTTTATCTAGTAAAAAGTACAGTGCATTCGGAAAGTATTCAGACCCCTTCACTTGTTCCACATTTTGTTACGTTACTGCATTATTCTATATTTTTTTTATTTTTTTTTATCAATCTATACACAATACCCGATAATGACAAAGCGAAAACAGGTTTTTAGAAATGTTTGCAAATGTATTAAAAATAAAAAGCATAAATACCTTATTTACATAAGTATTCAGACACTTTGCTATGAGACTCGAAATTTAGTTCAGGTGCATCCAGTTTTCATTCATCATCCTTAAGATGTTTCTACAACTTGATTGGAGTCCACCTGTGATATATTCAATTGATTGGACATAATTTACTAAGGCACACACCTGTCTATTTAAGGTCCCACAGTTGACAGAGCACGTCGAGCAAAAACCAAGCCATGAGGTCGAAGGAATTGTCTGTAGAGCTCCGAGACAGGATTGTGTTAAGGCACAGATCTGGGGAAAGGTACCCAAAATATTCTGCAGCATTGAAGGTCCCCAAGAAAACAGTTGCTTCCATCATTCTTAAATGGAAGACGTTTGGAACCACCAAGACTCTTCCTAGAGCCGGCCGCCAAGCCAAACTGAGCAATCAAGGGAGAAGGGCCTTGGTCAGGGAGGTGACCAAGAACCCGATGCACACTAGAGGTCGACCGAATAATCGGAATGGCCGATTAATTAGGGCCGATTTCAAGTTTTCATAACAATCGGAAATCTGTATTTTTGGGCTTCGATTTTGCCTATTTAAAAAATAAATAATTATACATTTATTTAACTAGGCAATTCAGTTAAGAACACATTCTTATTTTCAACGATGGCCTAGGAACGGTGGGTTATCTGCCTTGTTCAGGGGCAAAATTACAGATTTTCACCTTCGCTCGGGGGATCTTGCAACCTTACAGTTAACTAGTCCAACGCTCTAACCACCTGCCTCTCATTGCACTCCACGAGGAGACTGCCTGTTACGCGAATGCAGTAGATCCAAGGTAAGTTGCAAGCTAGCATTAAACTTATCTTATAAAAACAATCAATCATAATCAC
The DNA here is from genome assembly GCF_034236695.1 of Oncorhynchus nerka. Lineage (NCBI taxonomy): Eukaryota > Metazoa > Chordata > Actinopteri > Salmoniformes > Salmonidae > Oncorhynchus > Oncorhynchus nerka. The sequence goes on along the minus strand of NC_088413.1, from coordinate 19,144,111 downwards.
TAGTTATAACGACACATGGTTGATGATATTACTATTTTATCTAGCGTGTCCTGCGTTGCATATAATCGATGCGGTGCCTTTCTTAAAATCAATACACAGAAGTATATATTTTTAAACCTGTATATTTAGCTAAAAGAAATCCAGGTTAGCAGGCAATATTAACCAGGTGAAATTGTGTCACTTCTCTTTCGTTCAATGCACGCAGAATCAGTGTATATGCAACAGTTTGGTTAGCCTTGCTCATTGCGAACTAATTTGCCAGAATTTTACGTAATTATGACATAACATTGAAGGTTGTGCAATGTAACAAGAATATTTAGACTTAGGGATGCCACCCGTTTGATAAAATACCGAACGGTTCCGTATTTCACTAAAATAATAAACGTTTTGTTTTCGAAATTATAGTTTCTGGATTCAACCATATTAATGACCAAAGGCTCGTATTTCTGTGTGTTATGTTATCGTTAAGTCTATGATTTGATAGAGCAGTCTGACTGAGCTGTGGTAGGCAGCAGCAGGCTCGTAAGCATTCATTCAAACAGCACTTTCGTGCGTTTTGCCAGCAGCTCTTTGCAAGCACAGCGCTGTTGATGACTTCAAGCCTATCAGCCTAATGGCTGGTGTAACCGATGTGAAATGGCTAGCTAGTTAACGCTAATAGCGTTTCAAACGTCACCCGCTCTGAAACTTGGAGTAGTTATTCTCCCCGCGACTTTTGTGGAGCGATGGGTAACGCTGCTTCCAGTGTGGCTGTTGTCGATGTGTTCCTGGTTCGAGCCCAGGTAGGGGCGAGGAGAGGGACGGAAGGTATACTGTTACACTGGCAATACTATAGTGCCTATAAGAACATCCAATAGTCAAAGGTATATGAAATACAAATAGTATAGAGAGAAATAGTCCTATAAATACTATATTAACTACAACCTCTTACCTTGGAATATTGAAGTCTCATGTTAAAAGGAACCACCAGCTTTCATATGTTCTCATGTTCTGAGCAAGGAACTCAAACGTTAGCTTTTTTACATGGCACATATTGCACTTTTACTTCTCCAACACATTGTTTTTGCATTATTTAAACCAAATTGAACATGTTTCATTATTTATTTGAGGCTAAATTGATTTTATTGATGTATTATATTAAGTTAAAATAAGTGTTCATTCAGTATTGTTGTAATTGTCATTACATTATTTTTTTTTATTGGAGTTGAAAAATCATAATCGGTCGACCTCTAATGGACACTATGACAAAGCTCCAGAGATCCTCTGTGGAGATAGGACAACCATCTCTGCAGCACTCCACCACTCAGGCATGTATAGTAGATTGGCCAGACGGAAGCCAATCCTCAGTAAAAGGCACATAGCCCGCTTGTAGTTTTCCAAAAGGCATCTAAAGGACTCTTAGACCATGAGAAACAAGATTCTCTGGTCTGATGAAACCAATATTGAACTCTTTGGCCTGAATGCCAAGTGTCACGTCTGGAGGAAACGAGGCACCGCTCATCACCTGGCCAATACCTTTCCTACGGTGAAGCATTGTGGTGGCAGCATCATGCTGTGGGGATGTCAGGATCAAGGGAAAGATGAACTGTGCAAAGTACAGAGAGATCCTTGACGAAAACCTGCCCCAGACCTCAGACCTTCCAACAGGACAACAACCCTAAGCACACAGCCAAGACAATGCAGGAGTGGCTTCGGGACCAGTCTCTGAATGTCCTTGAGAGGCCCAGCCAGAGTCCGGATTTGAACCCAATCGAACATCTCTGGAGAGACCTGAAAATAGCTGTGCAGCGAAACTCCCCATCCAACCTGACAGAGCTTGAGAGGATCAGCAGAGAAGAATGGGAGAAACTCCCCAAGTACAGATGTGCCAAGCTTGTAGCATCATACCTAAGAAGACTCAAGGCTGTAATCATTGCCAAAGGTACTTCAACAAAGTACTGAGCAAAGGGTCTGAATACTTATGTAAATGTGATGTTTCATTTTTTTGCAAACCTGTTTTTTCTTTGTTATTGTGGAGTATTATGCGTAGATTGATGAGTAAAAATATATACATTTTTGAAATAAGGCTGTAACCTAACAAAATGTGGAAAGAGTCAAGGGGTCTGAAAACGTTCAGAATGCACTGTTGTAGGCTTCAAGTAACGTACAGATATCCCCCCCAAAATAATTAAGTAGTAGTCTACTTCAAACTATATTTTACTTTGTTACTTTACACCACTGCAGTTATCAATGGGACCTGGACGCATTGTGCAAAGGCATCGCGGTTGGTAGGCTTCTACCTTATTTGACACTGTCACTGTTCTACATGCAAATGCGGCACTGTTGGGAACGACCCAGCCCCGAACCGCCACCACCGCATCAACAGGGAGGGACATCGATACGTGCGCCGCCCGGGACATTTTTGACCGGTTTTAGCCTAATTACAAAATACTTGCGAATAGGTGTTCCTTAGGCTGCTTGGGTTGTTTATTGAATATATAGCCAATTCAATGCTGTTCCTTTCAATCACATAGCCCACCAGTGTTTTTATTCTAATGTTACAATTTCCATGTTGACGATCACACACACTGCATGCCCATTGGATGGAGTGCGCATCAAAACTGGAACATCGGCACAGAGTTGCATTTGCTGTCGTTTCAACGGATGGGCAAAACTGCAACGAATAGATTTGGACAACAGCAACATATTCGTTATATTGTCACTGTGACATAAATCAAATCGATTATATTCCATCTGAGAGAGAGACAGACAGACAGACGGGCAGATCGGCAGATAGCCTAGCCTACGCCCAGTTAGATGTCAATACGATATGAACCTCCGAACTGGATTCCCCCCAGCTGCAAGAAAGCGTTTATGAAAATGTGTAACGTAATTAAAAAACCTATCGAAGCACTTACCGCTTTGGAGATTTGTTCAGTGCTTAGTGATGATGGTATCGGACAGTGGGAAGCGTTACCATCCCAAACGGCATGCTGCTTGCTGTGTTTGTCTGATCTCTTATTTCCTTTGGCTCTACTCAGTCTCCTCTCCAGCTCTCCTCCTCCGGACCGACGCAGTCTACAACAGCCATACCTGGCACGTCGCTTTCTCGGTGACCTTTAGCTGCAGTCAACGGCGGATGCAGGCATCGCGGGGAGGGAGGTTTTTCAACACCCCTCATGTAAACATCACGTTTACACTGTAATTATTCTGCCTATTAGATAGTTGTGGTATTTGCCCTATACCTGCTTTCAGATTTAATGAAATGCAGGCTATCAATTGGATAAATATTTTATTTGTAGCCTTATTGAATATGCTAATTTAATAGGCTCTAACAGGGTATAATATAATATAATAGCCTATAAAATACTGTACTAGAAAGTTCAAGAAGATTGACAACTCAAGGTCAGGGTTATTTTAGAAAAATTCATGCAATGATTTATTAGATTAGCCTCCAATTGAACTCCTATTACAACATGATTCAAATATATTCTGTCACTAATATAGTTTTCCAAAAAGTATTCAGTCTCATTCACCTCAGGCTATCCAATATGTTGAGCGTGAAAAACCCAGCAGCGTTGCAGTTCTTGAGACAAACCGGTGAGCCGTGCACCTACTACCATACCCCTTTCAAAGGCACTTAAATCTTTAGTCTTGCACCTATACGCAATCAATGTCTCAATTGTCACAAGGCTTAAAAATCCATATTTATCCTGTCTCCTCCCCTTCATCTACACTGATGGAAGTGGATTTAACAAGTGACATCAATAAGGGATCATAGCTTTCACCTGGATTCACCTGGTCAGTCTGTGTCATGGAAAGAGCAGGTGTTCTTAAAGTTTTGTCCACTCTGTGTAGAATACGATGACTAAATTGACTGGCTCATAAAGGATTCTTTGTCTTTGTGTTTGTCTCTGGGTCTTACTCAGTGGCTCCCAGTCCACATAGTTTACATTTGCTTTATTGTGGACATTCTTCAAAAACTGGATTGTAATGTACAAGTAATATGTTTTATTTGTAATGACTGTGGTTATGTCACAAATAGCACACTATTCCCTATAGTAATGCAATACATAGGGCCCATGGGGCTCTGGTCAAAGAAGCAGACTATATGGGAATAGGGAGCCATGTGAGACACATATGACCCTATATAGACAGATTCATCCATCCTGTGATAAGGACAGATGGTGAAATCCTTCATTCTCAGACTGATGGACTGTAGTCGGTTGTATTGGTCAAAATGATCAGTCCAATCCAGACTCAGTATCCAGATTATCCATTGGTCAGCTCCATAGAACACAGGAGGTCATTATGAATGGTTCTAAGGGACTGTATTTCATTCCAGAAAATTGTTCCCTCTCTTCTGGCCTTGTTCCCTTCCCTATGTTGACATGAGACATCTGGATATATTGGGCGCATCAGCTATAGCTTCCACCATATTGCTTTGACCTATCCAGTCCCGTCCTATTGGCTCAGTGAAGAACATTGAACAAGGACAGACTGAATGAAACTACCTTTAGGAATGAACAAAAAAACTAAAACCCATCTCAGTCCACCAGAGGCATCGAGACAGGACAAATGATGAGCGGCGCCTCGTTCCTGCCAGTCTTATTGGTGCAAGGGCTGAAGAAGGGATGAATGACATCCGAGAAGCTGTCGGTGAATGTATAGATGAGCATCTTAGCGTCCACGTTATAGAAGGACACCTGTCCCTTATCACAGTCTACGTAGATCCCTATACGGTTGGGTTTGTGGTTGAGGCCCAGCGCTGTCGACGGTTCCGTTCGGAACGCGTAGTCCTTCTTATCCCGGAGACTCAGGAACCAGTAGCCGTGGGCGGGGCTTACTATGATCTTCCCTTTCCTGTTGATGGAGTGGCTAGCCACGCCCAGGTCCCAGTCCGTCTTCCCACCCACCTCCACCTACGATACAATGTGATACCTTTGTTGTCCATTTACATTCATTTTGTGAGGTCAGAATACAAATCACCCAAAGTCATAATCAATACACTACAATACAACATCATGCAATACAACAACACTGGAAGTTGAGCACATGTATATTCACATCATCCCTGGCATACAGTCCCGCCATCTATCAGGCCCCATTATGAGCCACTGTTCTTCAGCCTGATGGCTGTTGGAATGAAACTAGCCCTGCTTCTGTTCTCACCTCCCAGTAATGGCGTCCCGAAGAGAAGGCCTGGCGCCCGAGGACGCAGACCACACGGTCAAAGCGCTCGGGGCCGTCCGCCACGGGCTGGTAGCGGTCCCAGCAGCGCACCTGCTTGCCATCGTCGGAGATGAGCAGGCGTGGGTGGGCGGTGAGGGGGTCCAGGGTGATGTCCACTGAGAGTGAGAGGAGGGGAGAGGTAGAAGGGGAGGGGGGTGCAGAGAGAGAGACATACAGAGGGAGAGAATGAGAGAACAGAGGCATAGAGAAAGAGGGAGAAAAAGTCATCAATCACCAATCACGAGTTCAATCAGCAGTTTTATGTCTATAACTAGCAGGAATGTGCTTGACACATGAACACAGAAAACATGATACAGGAAGAAGGAAGTACATACCTGCATATTCCTGCACTCTCCTCACCTCTGGAGAGAGAGAGAGAGAGAGAGAGAGAGAGAGAGAGAGGTGTTAAACCATCTAACCCCTGATCAAATACTGTATGTATTATCACATGACTGGGACTTTGAGTTAATAAATTAATCAAAACCTTACTTGGTTTTGGATTTCTTCCCACTGACTGGTCTGGTTGAGGTTGAGAAAGCCAATCTGGCCAAACAAAAGTGAATACATGTAATAAAACAACGGGTGGGTCTAATCCTAAATGCTGATTGGTTAAAATCTCATTCCAGCCGGTGTCTATTCCACAAGTTACCACCGGCTAAATCTATCACGTTAAAATGCCTATTTACTCTGTTCCATCAGACTGCGCAATCCACTGTCTCATCAGCCCAGGCAGGGAAGTTATGAACTTTATCTCCACTATAAAAAGCATCTAGACATTATCTCACATTTTTTTTAGACTAACATTTAGTTTTCAACAGCTGAGATTTGTATAAACCTGTCTGTCTCTCCGACATGTTCAACATAGTTTCAATATTCAAATTGGATCTCCAGCTGTCCCATGGTAATGAAGGTGTTGGGATTCGGGATGAGACAGACAGGCATCGTTTCTCAGCCAGTGAAAATCATGAATCAGCTGGCATTGGGTATACAGTATAGCAAGAAATGTCAATTGAAAAAAGGTCAAACGGAACGAAGTGCATCTAGTTTAGTCTTTCCAGCTTCAGTTTGAAGTGATTGTGTTAGCTGTGTTGTTGGCTAGCTCCTCTGAACAACAGCGTGTTGATGAGATAGAAAATGTTCTACGCCAGGCGAAATCGCGCCTCATTAGCTCATTGTGGTGGATGTATCCAAATAAATGTCCCCTAGAAAACAGCTTAAACTAATGCTAATGCAGCTACTGTTGATATTTTGGCTGCAGTGTTTGACGTGACTGTAAGTTAGCCGTAGTTGGCAAGCTAGCAAACAAGGGATAAAACGTTTCCAGCCAGTATGGCAATGGAACATTTAGAATGAATGACTGGATCACATTCATAGATACAGAACTGAACGACTGGGTCGCTTCTCTGGCAACCGAACTGATAGAATGAACGACCAGCCGGCTTGGGTAGCAACCCTAGATCTGTGTCGGCTTATATCTTGTGGAAGGATGAAATAGTTTGAATAAATTAATCAAGTTAACGCTTTTAATGAAAATATGTCAATTGTTATTTGAATATGTTAGTAACCCGTTGTATAAAAGTGACTATGCCCTCGAAGCCGGTGTTTGGAGGATATATTCGTCTCGGGCCTAACAACACCTGTGCCAATTTATCCTCCAAACACCACCATCTCGTTCATTATCACTTAATTAGACACTTTATGTATCATTGGTAACTGACACATATGGAATGGGCCTGTGCGTGTGAAAGAAACATGAACGAATCCAAACCTGGACTATCTCTTCCTACAGAGTGTTCTGGTGGAGGTGGAGAACGCAAACCTGGCAAAACAATATCATGTAATCAAATACAGTATTATTATTAGAAACAAATGGAAAGGGATGAGTGTGACAGAAGCAGCCGTGAATTAATTAAAATCTTACTTGGACTACTTCTTCCCAGGGACTGGTCTGGTTGAGAAGGTAAATCTGGACAAACAAAATAGAATACAGGAAATCAATTACTGTATGAATTATTAGACATCTGTTGGGTCTGTGAGTGTGACAGAGACATGAATGTTATCTTGGACTTACTTGGACTACTTCTTCCGACAGCATAGTTTGGTTGAGAAAGCAAACCTGGCCAAACAAAAGAGAATACATCAAATCAATACCGTATAGATTATTAGACACACAGAATGGGAGGAGCTGGGACTTTGAGTGTGACACAGACATGAATGAAAATCATACTTGGACTACATCTTCCCACAGATTGGTCTGGTTGAGGTTGAGGACGCAACCCTGGCCAAACATAAGAGAATGCATTAATCAATATCAGACACATATTAGATCATAATTAACACTAAAAGATACAGATGGGATGGTACTTTGAGCGTGTAAACCTTACTTGGACTATATCTCCCCACGGATTGGTCTGTTTGAGGTTGAGGACGCAGACCTGGCCAACAAAAGACAATGCAGTGTATGGGTCTATAGGTTCTCAACTGGTTTTTTCCTTGGGACCCTAAATTAACCAGGTTGTCTGTCACGACACCATATTTGCATTGGGAAAAATAATCTGCAAAATATCATCTGAAAAACTATTTTTAATTCTGTATTGATTTTAAATATAGCAATTATATGACAAGGGAACAACATTCCCACCTCTTTCATTGTCAATAAATACATTTTGCCCCATGTTCTTGATGAACATTGTTAATAAACTCACTGGTTTGAGACAACAAAATCAACCAAAATAGTGCTGCTAATAGCTTTATATTGAAAATACTGTGATTGAAGACAAACTGTTCAGAGATTAAATTATTTAAAAAAAATGTAAGTTCATTATCATTTATTCACACTCTCTACCTGGTTTAAATTGTTTAAGTTCAGACTGGAGTATTTTTTTATCACATTTTTTATTTATTTTACTGACACACACACAACCCATTCAAAACCGCTTGCGACCTAAATTTGGGTCACGACCCACCAGTTGAGAATCGATAGTCTACATCATCCTCTACATATTGTATTGTAGCCTAGTCGTGTTCATAAAGTAAAGTTAGACCGTCTCAACACTACAGTATTGTAGCCTAGTCGTGTTCATAAAGTAAAGTTAGACCGTCTCAACACTACAGTATTGTAGTAGTGTTCATAAAGTAAAGTTAGACCGTCTCGACATTACAGTATTGTAGCCTAGTCGTGTTCATGAAGTAAAGTTAGACAGTCACAACACTACAGTATTGTAGCCCAGTAGTGCTCATAAAGTAAAATTAGACCGTCTCAACACTACAGTATTGTAGCCTAGTAGTGCTCATAAAGTAAAATTAGACCGTCTCAACACTACAGTATTGTAGCCTAGTAGTGCTCATAAAGTAAAGTTAGACAGTCTCAACACTACAGTATTGTAGCCTAGTCGTGTTCATAAAGTAAAGTTAGACCGTCTCAACACTACAGTATTGTAGCCTAGTAGTGCTCATAAAGTAAAATTAGACCGTCTCAACACTACAGTATTATAGCCATTAGTGTTCATGAAGGTAAGTTAGACAGTCACAACACTACAGTATTGTAGCCTAGTAGTGCTCATAAAGTAAAATTAGACCGTCTCAACACTACAGTATTGGTGATATTCTTTTTTTGTCACTTGCAACAACCCAGCGAGCAAAAGTGGTAAAATCTTGATGTAATTTCAACCAGTTTTGCCCACTTTGAAACTGATAGTACTCATAGATAGAATGTATAGGAGTTCTACAACGGTCAGCCATAACTCACAGATCTCCGGCAGTCTCTTGAGCTCCTCCCGAAACCGCTCCACCATTTGATTGACAGTCAGAAGCACCGCCCCTGAGGTGAGGTCAGAGGTCACAACAGCATCCGACCAATCCCTGGTCTGAGGCGGGGTGGAGAATGTCTGAGAAGAGGAATAAAGAGAATGGAGGAATAAATTAATTAGAAAAAACAAGAGGCAAGATCATTTTAAATGAAGAGAATAGAAAGGAAAAGTACCTCTTACCTTGTAACTAAGTTAACTGAAGGAAACAACGGTTTAAAAAAAGGTAGAAATTGTTGAAAAGGATGAATAAAGAAAAAAAGATGTGATGAACAGAAAGAATCTCTAACCTTGAAAAAAAGTACATAGTCGTCAGACTGGGCTAGCTGGGTGAGGGTAGCGCTTCTCTGCCTCAGCTCAGAGATCTCCTATGATAGGAAAGAAAAGACAAGAAATACTTTATTACTAATAATCCCAGGGGGAATTGGTTTGTCAACCATTGCAGCAACACAGTAACAAAGACAACAATCACCAATATCAGTAGCTAAAAAGATAGCAGCCTGAATTGATTTTATTGATCACCTACTGAAGATGTAAATAAGCTGTTTAGCCAAATCTAGTACAATGCATCACATTTCATGAGATTGAAGTTTTAATAATATTGTGTCGATGTCTAGTTCTTGGATTGTAAATTGTATAAAATAACTCCGCCTATTGATATGATTGTCCTCTCTCTGAAATAAACCGTTCTCTCTGAAATAAACCGTTCACTCTGAAATAAACCGTTCACTCTGAAATCGTTCTCTGAAATAAACCGTTCTCTGAAATCAAATGAAATAAACCGTTCACTCTGAAATAAATAAACCGCTCACTCTGAAATAAACCGTTCACTCTGAAATAAAAACCGTTCACTCTGAAATAAACCGTTCACTCTGAAATAAACTCTGAAATAAACCGTTCACTCAAATAAACCGTTCACTCTGAAATAAACCGTTCACTCTGAAATAAACCGTTCTCTCTGAAATAAACCGTTCACTCTGAAATAAACCGTTCTCTCTGAAATAAACCGTTCACTCTGAAATAAACCGTTCTCTCTGAAATAAACCGTTCACTCAAATAAACCGTTCACTCTGAAATAAACCGTTCACTCTGAAATAAACCGTTCACTCTGAAATAAACCGTTCACTCTGAAATAAACCGTTCACTCAAATAAACCGTTCACTCAAATAAACCGTTCACTCTGAAATAAACCGTTCACTCAAATAAACCGTTCACTCTGAAATAAACCGTTCACTCAAATAAACCGTTCACTCTGAAATAAACCGTTCTCTCTGAAATAAACCGTTCACTCAAATAAACCGTTCACTCTGAAATAAACCGTTCTCTCTGAAATAAACCGTTCACTCAAATAAACCGTTCACTCTGAAATAAACCGTTCACTCTGAAATAAACCGTTCACTCTGAAATAAACCGTTCACTCAAATAAACCGTTCACTCTGAAATAAACCGTTCTCTCTGAAATAAACCGTTCACTCAAATAAACCGTTCACTCAAATAAACCGTTCACTCTGAAATAAACCGTTCACTCTGAAATAAACTCTGAAATAAACCGTTCACTCTGAAATAAACCGTTCACTCTGAAATAAACCGTTCACTCTGCTCACTCAAATAAACCGTTCACTCTGAAATAAACCGTTCACTCTGAAATAAACCGTTCACTCTGAAATAAACCGTTCACTCTGAAATAACTCTGAAATAAACCGTTCACTCTGAAAAATAAACCGTTTCTCACTCTGAAATAAACCGTTCACTCTGAAATAAACCGTTCACTCTGAAATAAACCGAAATTCACTCTGAAATAAACCGTTCACTCTGAAATAAACCGTTCACTCAAATAAACCGTTCTCACTCTGAAATAAACCGTTTCAAATAAACCTCTGAAATAAACCGTTCACTCTGAAATAAACCGTTCTCTCTGTTCACTCAAATAAACCGTTCACTCAAATAAACCGTTCACTCTGAAATAAACCGTTCTCTCTGAAATAAACCGTTCACTCAAATAAAATGAATGAATAAAATGACACCTGCTCTAGGTCTCTGATGAGGGTCTGTCCTCGGTGCTGTGCAGCCCAGACATCTCTATCACCTCCAACAGCTCTGCCTGGCTCCTCTCCACAGAGCTCACCAGGGCAGAGAACACATGCATGCTGCCTGCTGTCTCATGCTCCGCACACACCTGGGGAGAGAGAGAGAGAGAGAGAGAGAGAGGGAGAGGGAGAGGGAGAGGGAGAGAGGAGAGAGGAGAGAGAGAGAGGTAAAGAGGGAGAGAGAGGGAGAGGGATGAGGGAGAGGGAGCAGGGAGAGAGGGAGAGAGAGAGGGAGAGAGAGAGAGAGAGGAGAGAGAGAGAGGTAAAGAGAGGGAGAGATAGAGAGAGAGAGAGAGAGAGAGAGAGGGATGAAAGAGGGAGAGAGAGGGAGAGAGAGAGAGGGAGAGAGAGAGGTAAAGAGGGAGAGAGAGGGAGAGAGAGAGAGGGAGAGAGAGAGGTAAAGAGGGATGAGAGGGGAGAGAGAGGGAGAGAGAGAGAAAGAGGGAGAGAGAGGCAGGGAGAGAGGGATGATGAGAGAGGGGCAGGAGAGAGAGGGGAGAGAGAGAGAGGGATGATGAGGGGCAGGGAGAGATGAAAAGACAGAGGGGAGGGAGGGAGAGAGAGAGAGAGAGGGAGAGAGATAGAGAGGGAGAGAGGGAGAGAGAGAGGGAGAGAGAGAGAGAGGGATGATGAGGGGCAGGGAGAGAGGATTGAAAGACAAAGAGGGGAGGGAGAGAGAGGGAGAGAGAGGGATGATGAGGGGCAGGGAGAGTGTGTGTGTGTGTGTACTGTGTGTGTGTGTGTGTCTGTGTGTGTGTGTGTGTACTGTGTGCGTGTACTGTGTGTGTGTGTGTGTGTGTACTGTGTGTGTGTGTACTGTGTGTGTGTACTGTGTGTGTGTGTGTGTCTGTGTGTGTGTGTACTGTGTGTGTGTACTGTGAGTGTGTACTGTGTGTGTGTACTGTGTGTGTGTGTCTGTGTGTGTGTGTTCCAGACATCCACCTGTATGTTCTCCAGTGATGTCCTGATGTCCTCCACCTTCTTTTCTCTCTGTGTGATCATGTCCCTCAGCTCTGCCTCTGTGATTTCCAACTGAGACTGCATACAGAAACAGACCGGAGTCAACATACTGCAATGTACTTATTCCGTATTCCTAGTATGTACATATCTACTTCTAACTCGAAGCATGTGATTAACACAATTTAAATATGTTTCAAACACCCAGGCTCTTTTGTGTAGAGTTGATTAAACTGACTATATAGCTTTGGTTAATACAGTATGTTTTCATTTCTACAGTAGTAGCATTGCAATTGGAGTACCCTACATCTCCATCAGAATTAGTTCACACACCTCTGCTCCTCCACCTCTGTCCCTCTCCCTACCTTCTTAATGAGCCACTCTCTCTTAGCTGGTATAACCTGGTGTCCATGGTGCTCTCCCTCCATGCACACGGCACACCCACACGTCTGGTCTGTCCGGCAGAAGAACTCCAGCCCCCTCTGGTGTTCAGGACAGAGAGGCGCGTCGGTGGAGGAATCAGCCGGCCCGCTCAGGGTGTATCTGCGTGGGACAACAGGAGGGGCGGGGGCTAGAGGGCGGTGGTGTTGGAGGAGAAGGGTGAGGGGCGGGTGGGGGTGGAGGACGGGCGGAGGGGTTCTGAGTTCGAAGGTCGTTGGAACCTGGTCTTCATTTCCAACAACAAATCCCCAGGCATCACACCCATCCCTGGGGGTCTTGGAGGGACCGGAGGACGCTCAACCCGTATGACATGCCCTCATTTCCACCGCCACCCCAACCTTGACTCTCAATCCCTCCTTCAAACACCATGGCCCCCCGGTCCAATCCGTCCGCCATCTTCTTAAACTGCTCGGTGATCTCCTTCAGGGTGCGGTTGATGTGAAGTTCCGGCCTCTTCCTGAAGCTCTCCTTACACAGCGGGCACACACACGTCTTCCCTCCTCCTCCTTCAACAACAAGTTACAGTTCATTTCATTCATTCACATGGCGGAATACAATTGATCTCTGAATGGGGATGTGATGAAATAGGCCTACTAATAGGAAACAACCAATAAGGTTGCATGGATGTAAGTTGTTGCATGTATTGGGCTCATGTACATACAAACAAATGTACATTTACATTTCAGGTAGTGTACAGTATATAGGCCTATGTAAACATTTATATTTCAAGTTGTGTACAGTATATAGACCTATGTGTATGTATATTTCAGGTAGTGTACAGTATATAGGCCTATGTACATTTATATTTCAGGTAATTGACAGTATATAGACCTATGTAAACATTTATATTTCAAGTTGTGTACAGTATATAGACCTATGTACATTTATATTTCAGGTAGTCTACAGTATATAGACCTATGTGTATGTATATTTCAGGTAGTCTAGGCCATGTACATTTATATTTAGGTAATTGACAGTATATATAGACCTATGTAAACTCAATGTACATTTATATTTCTAGTTGGGCAGGGTCTATAGGCCTATGTAGATTTATATTTCAGGTAATATACAGTATATAGGCCTATGAACATTTATGTTTCAGGTAATATACAGTATATAGGCCTATGTACATTTATGTTTCAGGTAATACTGTATATATACAGTGTATAGGCCTATGTAAACATACAAACAAATGTACATTTATATTTCAGGTAGTCTACAGTATATAGGCCTATGTAAACACTTATATTTCAGGTAGTCTACAGTATATAGGCCTATGTAAACACTTATATTTCAGGTAGTGTACAGACCTATGTAAACATTTATATTTCAGGTAGTGTACAGTATATAGGCCTATGTAAACACTTATATTTCAGGTAGTGTACAGTATATAGGCCTATGTAAACACTTATATTTCAGGTAGTGTACAGTATATAGACCTATGTAAACACTTATATTTCAGGTAGTGTACAGTATATAGGCCTATGTAAACATACAAACAAATGTACATTTATATTTCAGGTAGTGTACAGTATATAGGCCTATGTAAACATACAAACAAATGTACATTTATATTTCAGGTAGTGTACAGTATATAGGCCTATGTAAACACTTATATTTCAGGTAGTGTACAGTATATAGGCCTATGTAAACACTTATATTTCAGGTAGTGTACAGTATATAGACCTATGTAAACACTTATATTTCAGGTAGTGTACAGTATATAGCCCTATGTAAACACTTATATTTCAGGTAGTGTACAGTATATAGACCTATGTAAACACTTATATTTCAGGTAGTGTACAGTATATAGGCCTATGTAAACATACAAACAAATGTACATTTATATTTCAGGTAGTGTACAGTATATAGCCCTATGTAAACATTTATATGTCAGGTAGTCTACAGTATATAGGCCTATGTAAACACTTATATTTCAGGTAGTGTACAGTGTATAGGCCTATGTAAACATACAAACAAATGTACATTTATATTTCAGGTAGTGTACAGTATATAGGCCTATGTAAACATACAAACAAATGTACAGTTATATTTCAGGTAGTGTACAGTATATAGCCCTATGTAAACATTTATATGTCAGGTAGTCTACAGTATATAGGCCTATGTAAACACTTATATTTCAGGTAGTGTACAGTATATAGACCTATGTAAACACTTATATTTCAGGTAGTGTACAGTATATAGACCTATGTAAACACTTATATTTCAGGTAGTGTACAGTATATAGCCCTATGTAAACATTTATATTTCAGGTAGTCTACAGTATAGGCCTATGTAAACACTTATATTTCAGGTAGTGTACAGTATATAGGCCTATGTAAACACTTATATTTCAGGTAGTGTACAGTATATAGACCTATGTAAACACTTATATTTCAGGTAGTGTACAGTATACAGGCCTATGTAAACACTTATATTTCAGGTAGTGTACAGTATATAGGCCTATGTAAACACTTATATTTCAGGTAGTGTACAGTATATAGCCCTATGTAAACATTTATATTTCAGGTAGTCTACAGTATATAGGCCTATGTAAACACTTATATTTCAGGTAGTGTACAGTATATAGGCCTATGTAAACACTTATATTTCAGGTAGTGTACAGTATATAGACCTATGTAAACATTTATATTTCAGGTAGTGTACAGTATATAGACCTATGTAAACACTTATATTTCAGGTAGTGTACAGTATATAGACCTATGTAAACACTTATATTTCAGGTAGTGTACAGTATATATTCCTATGTAAACATTTATATTTCAGGTAGTCTACAGTATATAGGCCTATGTAAACACTTATATTTCAGGTAGTGTACAGTATATAGGCCTATGTAAACACTTATATTTCAGGTAGTGTACAGTATATAGACCTATGTAAACACTTATATTTCAGGTAGTGTACAGTATACAGGCCTATGTAAACACTTATATTTCAGGTAGTGTACAGTATATAGGCCTATGTAAACACTTATATTTCAGGTAGTGTACAGTATATAGCCCTATGTAAACATTTATATTTCAGGTAGTCTACAGTATATAGGCCTATGTAAACACTTATATTTCAGGTAGTGTACAGTATATAGGCCTATGTAAACACTTATATTTCAGGTAGTGTACAGTATATAGACCTATGTAAACACTTATATTTCAGGTAGTGTACAGTATACAGGCCTATGTAAACACTTATATTTCAGGTAGTGTACAGTATATAGGCCTATGTAAACACTTATATTTCAGGTAGTGTACAGTATACAGGCCTATGTAAACATTTATATTTCAGGTAGTTCCTGTTCCCAAGAAAGCTAAGGTAACTGTGCTAAAGACTACCGCCCCGTAGCACTCACTTCCGTCATCATGAAGTGCTTTGAGAGACTAGTCAAGGACCATATCACCTCCACCCTACCTGACACCCTAGACCCACTCCAATTTGCTTACCGCCCAAATAGGTCCACAGACGATGCAATCTCAACCACACTGCACACTGCCCTAACCCACCTGGACAAGAGGAATACCTATGTGAGAATGCTGTTCATCGACTACAGCTCGGCATTCAACACCATAGTACCCTCCAAGCTCGTCATCAAGCTCGAGACCCTGGGTCTCGACTCCCGCCCTGTGCAACTGGGTACTGGACTTCCTGACGGGCCACCCCAGGTGGTGAGGGTAGGCAACAACATCTCCTCCCCGCTGATCCTCAACACGGGGGCCCCACAAGGGTGTGTTCTGAGCCCTCTCCTGTACTCCCTGTTCACCCACGACTGCGTGGCCTCGCACGCCTCCAACTCAATCATCATCAAGTTTGTGGACGACACAACAGTGGTAGGCTGATTACCAACAACGACGAGACGGCCTACAGGAGGAGGTGAGGGCCCCTCGGAGTGTGGTGTCAGGAAAATAACCTCACACTCAACGTCAACAAAACTAAGGAGATGATTGTGGACTTCAGGAAACAGCAGAGGAACACCCTTATCCACATCGATGGAACAGTAGTGGAGAGGGTAGCAAGTTTTAAGTTCCTCGGCATACACATCACAGACAAACTGAATTGGTCCACTCACACTGACAGCGCCGTGAAGAAATGCGCAGCAGCGCCCTTCAACCGCAGGAGGCTGAAGAAATTCGGCTTGTCACCAAAAGCACTCACAAACTTCTACAGATGCACATCGAGAGCATCCTGGCGGGCTGTATCACCGCCTGGTACGGCAACTGCTCCGCCTCAACCGTAAGGCTCTCCAGAGGGTAGTGAGGTCTGCACAACGCATCACCGGGGGCAAACTACCTGCTCCTCCAGGACACCTACACCACCCGATGTTACAGGAAGGCCATAAAGATCATCAAGGACATCAACCACCCGAACCACTGCCTGTTCACCCCGCTATCATCCAGAAGGCGAGGTCAGTACAGGTGCATCAAAGCTGGGACCGAGACTGAAAAACAGCTTCTATCTCAAGGCCATCAGACTGTTAAACAGCCACCACTAACATTGAGTGGCTGCTGCCAACACACTGTCATTGACACTGACTCAACTCCAGCCACTTTAATAATGGGAATTGATGGGAAATGATGTAAATATATCACTAGCCACTTTAAACAATGCTACCTTATATAATGTTACTTACCCTACATATTCATCTCATATGCATACGTATATACTGTACTTTACATCATCGACTGCATCCTTATGTAATACATGTATCACCAGCCACTTTAACTATGCCACTTTGTTTACTTTGTCTACATACTCATCTCATATGTATATACTGTACTCGATACCATCTACTGTATGCTGCTCTGTACCATCACTCATTCATATATCCTTATGTACATATTCTTTATCCCCTACACTGTGTATAAGACAGTATTTTGGAATTGTTAGTTAGATTACTTGTTGGTTATCACTGCATTGTCGGAACTAGAAGCACAAGCATTTCGCTACACTCGCATTAACATCTGCTAACCATGTGTATGTGACAAATAACATTTGATTTGATTTGATTTAGTGTACAGTATATAGGCCTATGTAAACACTTATATTTCAGGTAGTGTACAGTATATAGGCCTATGTAAACACTTATATTTCAGGTAGTACAGTATATAGACCTATGTAAACACTTATATTTCAGGTAGTGTACAGTATATAGGCCTATGTAAACATACAAACAAATGTACATTTATATTTCAGGTAGTGTACAGTATATAGGCCTATGTAAACACTTATATTTCAGGTAGTGTACAGTATATAGCCCTATGTAAACACTTATATTTCAGGTAGTGTATAGTATATAGACCTATGTAAACATTTATATTTCAGGTAGTGTACAGTATATAGACCTATGTAAACACTTATATTTCAGGTAGTCTACAGTATATAGGCCTATGTAAACACTTATATTTCAGGTAGTGTACAGTATATAGCCTATGTAAACACTTATATTTCAGGTAGTGTACAGTATATAGGCCTATGTAAACATACAAACAAATGTACATTTATATTTCAGGTAGTGTACAGTATATAGGCCTATGTAAACATTTATATTTCAGGTAGTGTACAGTATATAGACCTATGTAACACTATATTTCAGGTAGTGTACAGTATATAGGCCTATGTAAACACTTATATTTCAGGTAGTGTACAGTATATAGGCCTATGTAAACATACAAACAAATGTACATTTATATTTCAGGTAGTCTACAGTATATAGCCCTATGTAAACACTTATATTTCAGGCAGTCTACAGTATATACAAATCCACAATACATACCATCCCAGTAGGTGGAGATGCAGTCCAGACAGTAGCTGTGACCACAGGGTGTGGAGACTGGGTTGGTGAACACATCCAGGCAGATAGAACAGATGAACTGATCCTCAGAGAGGAAGCCACCCGACCCGGAGAGAGCCATTCTGGGGAAAATGGTAGAGCTAGGTCTGGACCTCTGCTGGGGAGACGGTAAGGCTGGCTGGTAGGGCTACTGGTCTGGAGCTCTGCTGGGGAGATGGTAGGGCTGGCTGGTAGGGCTAGTGGTCTGGGCTCTGCTGGGAGATGGTAGGGCTGGCTGGTAGGGCTACTGGTCTGTAGCTCTGCAGGAGACGGTAGGCTGGCTGGTAGGGCTACTGGTCTGGAGCTCTGCTGGGGAGATGGTAGGGCTGGCTGGTAGGCTACTGGTCTGTAGCTCTGCTGGGGAGATGGTAGTGGTAGGGCTAGTGGTCTGGAGCTCTGCTGGGGAGATGGTAGGGCTGGCTGGTAGGGCTAGTGGTCTGGAGCTCTCTGGGAGATGGTAGGGCTGGCTGGTAGGGCTAGTGGTCAGCTCTGCTGGGGAGATGGTAGGGCTGGCTGGTAGGGCTAGTGGTCTGGTCTGGTAGGGCTGGCTGGTAGGGCTAGTGGTCTGGAGCTCTGCTGGGGAGACGGTAGGGCTGGCTGGTAGGGCTACTGGTCTGTAGCTCTGCAGGGGAGACGGTAGGGCGTGGTAGGCTGGCCGAGCCCTGCAGGGGAGACGGTAGGGTTGGCTGGTAGGGCTCTGGTAGCTCTGCAGGGGAGACGGTAAGGGCTGGCAGGGCTACAGAACAGAACAAGTGTTAGGTGTCATTAAAAGTTTATTGAGAGAATCTGCCCAGCCCAGAGGCCCTGGCTGGGGCTGGGGGGCTGGGGCTGAGGCTGGGGCCGGTGAGACGCTAGGGCTATCTGGTAGGGGCTACTTATCTGGATCTCTGCAGCTAGGAACAGAGGAACATTTGTCTCAGTCAAGCATGGCTGCCTTTGAGATAATGTAGAAGAATGTGGTCTGTACACTCTGACCGATGTTTACCCGAGTTACACACAGGCCTGTATCTGTCACATCAGACAGGGGGTGGAATGAAGTGGGGACCGGCAGCACAGAGGAGACTCCTCAACCAGCTGATACTCGTCGCCTATTGCAACATGGTAAAAACAACCTGGTCTGTTTGGAGAAAACAAGGATCAATAGGCCTTCAGGCTGTTGTTAGGCCACCGGCTCTGCCTGACAGGAAACATCTTTAAACATGCACTATAATTAGGCAATATTTTAAAACACAAAATAAGACTGCTAGGGGTAATCCTCACTTACTCGTTTGCACTCTGTAACCTAAACTGCTATTTGGGGCTCACACAATGTTACTTTACAAATCACTACCTAGACAATGTCATTACCACACATGCTATGTCAAAACCACCCAGGCTATGTCATGACCACCCAACCTATGTCATGACCACCCAGCTATGTCATGACCACCCAGCCTATGTCATGATGTCCACCCAGGCCTATGTCATGACCACTCCAGCCTATGACCACCCAGCCCTCGACCATAGCCTATGTCATGGGCCTATGTCATGACCACCCAGCCTATGTCATGACCACCATGTCATGACCACCCAGCCTAAGTCATCACCACCCAGCCTAAGTCATGACCACCCAGTCATGTCATGACCACCCAGCCTATGTCATGACCAC